>NC_133594.1:11499094-11611594 GCF_964106895.1 Numenius arquata
GGGCGCCGTGGGATTGGGCAACGAGTCGCTCTCGGCGTGAATGTCGCTGCCGTCGCTCCTTTATGGCTTTCGTGTTCTGCAGGTTTAAAACTCGTAACTTGACGAGAGTGGTGACTTCCCTTTTTTGTTACCAATAGACCCTCAATGCTGAAGAGCTTGATCAAGCGAGTATCTGTCTTTTTTCTTGCAAAGTCATGATAGTGTGCTCTGAAGGAAGAGAGCCGTTGCGATTAAGCTCTCAAACCGAGCATGTGACACTACACTTACTGATAGGTAGAATGCTATTTTTGTGGACGATGCACTTGCCTCGCAAGTAGAAGCTGCAATTTGAAGATGATGGAGGGGGGAATGGCACGGACAGTACGTGAAATCTGAAATACTGCGCTTCTGTAAAAGCAGCAGGATGGTGGTTTTAGGAAACGGGCTTCTAAACTGCTGCTGCTGTGGGGGGGTCCAAAATATTTAAGGTGCTGCACATGAGGGTTTTGGTGTGAGATTTTTCAGGTCCTGGAGGATATACTCTGTCTGTAATAGCAGTTATACTTCATGGTGGACCGCAGAGGGGATGTTTCACAACGAGAAAGGGAGCTAGTCTCGAGAGAAGGGGCTGGGAACAGGTTGTTTTTGTCGGTTTGAGTGGCTTGGAGTTCTGCACTTCTGACTAAAAGTTTGTTAGTCAACTCCTTACATAAGGGGAACTCCTCTTTCTAGCATCACGAGCAACTGGAGTAGATTTTAGCATGGTTATATGCTTTGTTGGTTTTACGCAACACAGTAATACCATAATACCTGCACATTACTGGTAAGTTCTGTTAAGGGACATGAGAAGCGAGGTGCTGCTGGCACAGAAATCTTGCTGGATAGACGGTGTGTTCAATGCTAGCTGCAGAGCAGCCACAGACAGAAACAAATTTGAGGTATGAGCTTCATATTAATATTGATTAGATAGTTGAACTGTAGCAAATTGAAGTGCATTTTGCATGTTGTACACGTTTTGAGATGGTGGATGTTGTAACAGGAGAGTTCAGCAGGTAACTCCTAAGTCATGGTGAACCATCCCACTGAAAAATGGATTATTTTTTAGCTCAACTTTGGGAGATGGGCTGTTAACTTGTATAAAGAAGTAAGGCTTATTAGTTATTACTGTAAATATTAATGAAGAAAGAGGTACTTCATCTGGGGTGGATTAGCATGGAAGCTATTCAAGCTGGCCTAGGAATTATTTTTCAGTAAGATGGAGTGATTTCAGTTTTGCCTTGCCCTGCCCTGCCTATGTTTGATCTGCCCAAACTTGCTTTGGAAGTTGAGTCTTGCGTAGCGAGACTCAGGAGGAGCAAATAACCCTGAGAGGAAACGCTGGAAGAGGAAGAAGAATCTGGTGTTCTAGCAGTATTTACTACTTTGCTGTGTCTCTTTTCTGTCAACTGAATTGCAGAAATATTCAGGAGAGATGTTGCTTGTTCCTGTGTGCTGCAGTACGGAACCACATACTTTGTAAGTTGGAGTTCAGTAACCAATTAAATTTATTAGATTATTAGATTAAATGCAGTGTTTTCCAGAACTTCTAAGCGTAGGAAGCAGTCTCTGTCCTGTGTTCATCAAAGGCCTAGATTGTCTTGGGTTCTGCACAAACTTGTGTCATGCTGATAGCAGGGCAAAGCATCGTAGATGCTGTCAGGTCACACAGTCTTTGTTGTTGATGTGGTGGAGCATCACGAAGTGAAATTGTTTGAGTTGTGCTGAGCTCCTCTTACCGTGTCACAGCTTTTGGTAGGGTACTGAGCAGTCTTGAAATAACTGAAAAAAATTGAAATGTTTTCATATCAAAATGAAATTATCAGGATGCAAAAATAGTTTGCACATAGCAGGAGCTATTTAATAGCTGTTGTTTCTTCAGCCACAGCAGACTGTTGGGTATCTACATTTCCTAAACTGTCTCCTTTATACAACTATGTACAGACATCTCTTATTTCAAGTATGGTACATGGTAGTCATAAACCAGGTAATTGGGTAATTATGGGCAACTTTTTGTTTATGAAAACCTGATAAGGTAATCTGACAAACAACCTTCTGGAATTAGTACCAGCTGAAGGTGCTGCTCGCTCTGCTCTAATGCTGCCTTCTATGCTGCGTTACGAACCACGTAACTGTGGCTAATTGCTTCTACGGCTCTTGTCCCGAGTGCTGGCATGGAGTGAATGCTGTGCGGCCTGGGAAGGTCAGAGAACGCAACTGTTGTCTCTTCCTGCTGATCATAAAGGGAAGAGGTTTTTGGAGGGGAGCGGTGTGTGTCGTGTAGGTGTGCTAGTGGCACGATGGTTTCTTCTTTGCAGACAGGCTGTGTTAACGGTATCAGTATTTGAGTAGAGTAATAGCGTGTACATCTTGCTCAACTAGGTGTTTTGGGTTTTCTTTACTATGCTGCAGGTTTTGTTTAGTGCCTGTTGAAGTACGGTGTGTGTTAAACTACCTGCTTTGCATCTCTAGTGTTCCCAAATCTCTGCTGGAAACTTAAGGTGAAGACAAAGTTGTTTGCACTGTCGTTTGCTATGCTTGTTTGGCTTCAGAATAATTTGGTTTTAAAAACTGGTAAATGGGAGCGAATGAGGCATTCCTCTTCACAGAGGTGTATTTCAGTAGCAGTCATTAGCAGTCAGATTAGTTTAATTTTTATGGAGGATTATAAAGACAGGGAAGCTGCTGATCCCTTTTTCTTGTCCATAGGGTAAAAACTGCTGTCGTGCAGTTGACTTCCTGCGGAGCCACAGGAAAATCCTGTGGATTCTCATAGTTCTTGACAAAGCAGTGGTACTTATTAACCTGCTGCGGTTCAGTTCCAAATCACTTCTCCTCTTGCTTCTGTTATTTCTGGTGTTCTACTGTAGAGGCAGATAAGATAGAGACACGGGTAGTGGCCAATTGATAGGATATTATCAAGTAGTCATGGGATCAGTATATTTAGAAGTGCAGGTGATGGGAAGTCCAGTCTTACAGCGGAAAGCATCTGGAAAGACAGAATGTGGTTCTGTGCATCTCCTGTATGTATGTTTTTATGGACGCAACTTCATTTTCCTGGCTGATATCCATAGCTCATAGCCTAATAACTAGTTATTACTGTGTTTCCAGGCGGTATCAAGTTTAATGCTATCTTTTTTTGCGAGCCCTAAAATTCTGCGACTAAAAATAAATTTGTTGCAAGAAGTTGTTATTTGTTTCTCAAAGAACTTTGGCAGTAACATCACTGTTTCTTTTTTTCTAATCATTTCTCTGAGACTGTCCTACTTAAAAACATCTCAATGATTGCATCCTTCAAGTTCCTTGCTTAATCTTATCTTTGGATGCGTGAGCTGTAACCACTGATTAGGGTTGGTGGGTTTTTTGTTTGGGCTTTTGGGGTTTTTTGAGTTTTTTTTCTGTCTATATTTCCTAGGAATTACTCATAAACCATCAGCTGTAATAGGATTGCAATTTCTTATGCATAAAGGCTTGTGACAGCATCTCTTTTTGTCTCTGCTACAGTTCTGGTTGTAAGGTTAAAACTGTAGATGGAAGAACTTAATTACACACGCAAGGAGCAGTGATGGTTGTCAGCGCACCTGGTTATCAGGCTTTCTCCACACACTGAAAAAAAGCCAGCCCAACAAATGTAAAACCTGTGCCTAATTAGGGAGCTAATCTGTATTCTTCAGAGAGGACCATCTCCTGCTATGCTGAGCACTGAACCACAGATCTTTAAAACAGTAAAAGGGGAGAGCATTAGGCCAGTGCACAGTACATTATTTGTAGTTTCTCAAGCGTGGACTAAATGCTCTTGGGAAGGGAAGCTCCTCTAGAGTTGTGGGAAGTGAGTTTTTTGTTTAAGCGTGGCATGGCTTTGCAGGGTTCATCATCACATCCCTTCACAGTCCTGACATATATCCATTACCAGTATGGCTGGCAGAAAGCTGTTCCCGATGATATCTGGATCAAACCCATTTTCTTCCCAAATTAGCTAGTGTGGCTGTTAGTTTTGGTGGGGAAGAAGACATAGAGCAGTTAATCATTAATTCCATGGAAACATAATCTGATCTGTATGATTCTACCCCTTCCCTTGCCAGCGTTAATGCAATTGATGGATTTTTTTTCTTCCACAGAGTTAATTTTTACATGGTTTAGCTCTTTGAACTTGTTTTGAATGGTATGGAACTATACGTGTTTATCTAACTGCCTAGCTGGTAACTACTGTGTTTTCTAATTAGGAAGTTAGAGCTAATGTTACATTGAGACATAACAGTAGTTTGTGTAGATTTTTTTTGTCCCTGATGTGCTATGAAAGCCTACAGTTGTTTCAGTTTTTCTCTCTTTAAAGCAACATTTTTGGATTGTGGCCCAAAGAAATAGCCTTCTGAATTTAAATATTTGAGGAATTTTTTTCTGAATTAATTCTACTGTTGAGCAGTCTCCAGCCTTGTTTCCAGCTAATGCCTTATCTGGGTATTGATACTCCTTGATTTTATTTTTTAAAAAATATTAGTAATATAATTACTGTTTAAATTTTTTTCTCAGAAAAGACCAATATTGGGAGCTTGGTGCTTCTCATGCATAGCGGAGAGAGGGCATTTGTTTAATGGGCCAGAGACAACACACCAAGCACTTGGATAGTGCTGCATTACGTGGGCATGAGTTAGGACAAAGCAGTTAAGTGCAGAAATCTTTTTGCCTATTCACCAGACGGTGAGTCGAAAGGAGACTTCTCTTCCTCCACCTGAACTTGTGTCACCTAAACTGCAGTAAGAGCCACATCTCTCCAGGTAATGGCCAGTTTCTTACACCCTGGAGGGAGGTGTGGTGCCGGAGTTTTGCAGTGCTGTACTGTATTACTCCGTCAGTTCATGAGTGTGAGTTGAAAATACCATTTGCTACTATGCAAGGGTCCCTGATGTGCTGACATAACAAGGGGTTAATGAAACTGGCAATTAGGAAACCTTGCATTAAGAAAGAGTCATTAAGTGGTGGGCTGTGGATTTGAGAGAACATATTAACGTGCTAACATGGAAGGGGCACAGCAGTATTTACTGCAAAGTGTAAGTTTATGATCTGCTTATCACCTCGCCGGGGCTGACAGAACTTGTTCCCTGACTGGCTGGAATTCACCCATTTCATTTTCTCCCTCTCTTCCAGTGAGTTCTGTGTCACCCGCTGGCTGCCCAAGATGGTGAAGCTGGACATCCACACGCTGGCTCATCACCTCAAGCAGGAACGGCTGTATGTAAACTCGGAAAAGCAACTTATTCAAAGGCTGAATGCAGATGTGTTGAAGACGGCTGAGAAGCTGTACCGCACAGCATGGATTTCCAAGCAGCAAAGGATTAACTTGGACAGACTGATCATAACAAGGTGACTTGGAGGGGTGAGGGTGGTCCTGGGGGGAACAAGCTCCTAAACTTCTGTGAATTGCAGCAAATCCGTCTGATTTTTCACACTTAGTCTCTGAAGTCCTTTGCTGTACTAATCATAAAAATAGTAAGTTTTTAAAGCAGATCTCAGCTAGGGAATCTGACTCATCTGAAACTGACTTGGTGACTGTTTAAGGTACCTTTTTTTAATATATGTTTGTCTATGGGAACAAACTCTCCTTATTCCTGAATTTGCAAATCATTTGTGTTAACTGTATGGAAAGACTTTTTCCCTCAGTGATAGTCTTGTTCATAGATTGACCAGTGGCATCTTTTACGAAGTTTGTTTGCTTAAGAGTTACTTAAACTGTTTAAATGTTTTCCTTTAAAGTGCTGAAGCTTCTCCTGCTGAATGTTGCCAGCATGCTAAAGTCTTGGAGGACACGCAGTTTGTGGATGGTTATAAGCAGCTGGGATTTCAGGAGACTGCTTATGGAGAATTCCTGAACAGATTGAGAGAGAACCCCAGGCTTATTGCGTCCTGCCTGGTTGCCGGAGAGAAGCTCAACCAGGACAACACTCAGAGTGTCATTCACACAGTCTTTACCTCCATCTATGGCAATTGCATCATGCAGGAGGATGAGAGCTACCTCCTCCAGGTCCTCCGTTACCTGATAGAATTTGAACTCAAGGAAAGCGACAACCCTCGGCGGTTGCTGAGACGAGGCACCTGCGCATTCAGCATCTTATTCAAACTTTTCTCTGAAGGACTCTTTTCTGCAAAACTCTTTCTTACTGCAACTTTACACGAGCCAATCATGCAGCTTCTGGTTGAAGATGAAGACCACCTGGAAACCGATCCCAACAAGTTAATCGAGAGATTCTCTCCAGTACAACAGGAGAAGTTATTTGGAGAGAAAGGCACAGAAAAGTTCAAGCAAAGAGTCCAAGAGATGGTGGACTCCAATGAGGCCAAGCTGGTGACCCTGGTGAACAAATTCATTGGCTATCTCAAACAAAACACATACTGTTTTCCTCACAGCTTGAGATGGATCGTGTCACAAATGTACAAAACGCTCTCGTGTGTAGACAGGCTGGAGGTTGGGGAGGTCAGAGCAATGTGCACAGATCTTCTGCTGGCCTGTTTCATCTGTCCTGCCATCGTTAACCCAGAACAGTATGGGATAATCTCTGATGCTCCTATAAATGAAGTGGCAAGATTTAATCTGATGCAGGTATGATTCTCTTTAAAGTAGTCTTTAAAAAAAAAAAGTTCTTGGCCTTCTTTTTTCCACTAGAACCAATGTAACTGCAGTAAAGGTAAAGGTACTGTCCCTCCTACCTGTAAGACAAATACTAGCAAAATATTTGTGTTAATTGTTACTGAAAAGGCATGCTCTGAAGTTTATCTGTTTGCTTAAAATATTGACTTAATTGATAGTGTATTCCTTTATCTTTTAGAAGAGTTGCAAATGTACTTTAGAAAAGCTGTTATAAGGGGTGGAAGCTAAAGTGCAAAAGTGACTGTAAGATGAATTCTGGAATTTGTGTAAATGTAAAATGTAAATCTAAAAAAGGTATTGTACAAAATAATGGAATATTTTGCTGAAAAAAAGCCTGTATGGCAGTATTGGCCAGTGTTTGTGGTGGGTAACTAACTACCTGCTGTGTCATTAGACCTTAGAGTAGTCCCCAGCCCTCATGACAGATTTTTGTCTCGGTGCAAATACCTGGGCAATGTAATGACATTATGTAGAGGTGTAGCCTGAAGGTATTAAGCAACGCTCCTCTGAGTGAGGATATTCCCCATGCAAGTAACAAAACCTGCTTTTTAACATTGTCTCTAAACTGGCAAGTGAGGGACTCTCGCAGTGGAACTGTTGTGGTGAGTTTTACCTGGGCTGTCACTGACAGGGCCCAACCAGTGTTTTTCTGAAATACATTGGAATCCTCTCCTGTGCTGCTGCCTGTGTTTTGTAGCAGAGCTTGCAGTTGGCGACTCTTTAAAATTGGGAGTTGTTGTGCAGTTGGAGATTAATAAGGAATATGTGCTCTGAAACAGGAGTTAACCCTCTTGCCTTTTTTATTTTCCTCCAACATATTCTTAGTAAGATATATACAGCCATTTAAAACCTGTAGGTTTAAGATGCCCTAGATTCAACTCTCAATTCTGACGTATTGTAAAAACAAAACATGCTTTGTTCCTGGGATGGGGGAAGTATGGATGCTCATAGCATACTGTGTGTGCAGATTTTCTTGTTAAATGCAATAACTGCTTTTCTCTAAAGCTTCTTGCATTTTTTCTGGCCTGAAAGCAAGCACAGGACTCTGTCCGCTCACTCAGAAGTATTTCTCGGAGTATTAAATGAGAAAAAAATTAGAATGGAGGAGTTGTCTTAACTAGTTTTTTATAATTGGGTCCATCGTGATGTTGTTTTGAAGTGCTTATTCTTCATATTTCTCGTTTCAGGTTGGGAGACTTTTGCAGCAATTGGCAATGACAGGTTCTGAAGAGGGAGATCCGCGTATGAAGAACAACCTTGCTAAATTTGACAAAGTAAGAATCCAGGCTAAAAAAAGCTAAGCTCGTGTGTACTTCATCCTTCTGCAGTCTTTTTTTTTTCAGACATTGCAAAGGACTTACTAAACGTTTATCCTCCAAGTTACATGTACTGAAAAGCAGATTAAATCCTGCACAAAGCTGGGAACAAAATCTTGAGTACTAGAATAAGGGTCAGGCATTCTTGCTTCTGCTCTGACATAATACTTAAAAGAAAATGCAGAAAAGAAATAAAAGCAAGTTACCTTTTAAACTGAAATGCTGAATTGCTGTCTGTGATTTTTCTCCTGAACCGAAAGAAAACACTGATCTGAAGACAACTTTTGTATGAAGTCTGATTTGAAACCGAGTAATTTGTTAGTGCAGGGAACTTCTGTTCCTTTTCTGTGTAGTTTTGAGTTTTTGTTCGGCTTTTCCTTTGTTCGTATGAATCATCCACAGCAATACTGAAGTTAGTTTCATCAGAGGAAGAGTGAAACTAATGATCTTTGATGTATTGTCATATGTTGAAAAAACTGTTGATTTGCTTGTGTAACTTCCATGTTTTTGCTGGTTATAATTGTTAGAGAGTCATCAGACAGAGTTACACAGTTACTATACAAGTAACATTCTCTGGGATTAGAAAGTGATACTGTGTGTTGCTTCCTTGTTTCACTTTTAGTCTGCGCTCAGCAGATTCTTCAGGAAGGGGCAGTTTAATTGCCATAAAGCAGTTTAATTTTTTAAAAAACTGTAAGAAGACACTTAAGTAAGTAACACTTTTGAATGCAGAAAAGGAATGAAGGAAATGCTAAAACTAACTGCATGCTTCCCTTGCTCACTCTTCAGCGATTTTAATGATATGTGGTATTTTATCCTAAGGTTTTAAAAGTAGGAAGCAAAACTGATATTGTTAAGTAACTACTTAACTCTTGCCGTAACTTATGTTCTTTCTGACCTCTAGTAAATGGTCTCTTATTGAGAAACTATTTCTTCTCTTTGCAGAGCTGTGTGGCTGCTTTCCTGGATGTAGTTATCGATGGGCGTGCGGTTGAAACTCCTCCGATGTCTTCTGTTAACCTTCTGGAGGGGCTGAGTAGAACAGTGGTTTACATGACGTACAGCCAGCTCACTGCTCTGGTAATCACTTACCTTCTTAACAAGAAGGAGTATACACTTGTCCCCATGTGTTTATAGATAGGATAAACAAGGCTGATAATTTACACCGCAATTCATACCAACACAAATTCTAAACTCTTAGGTTGGCTTCATGCGGAATGTAATGTCAAGCGATCAGCTCAAGGAAGATCGGATGGCTTTGGAAAACTTGCTGGCAAACTTACCCCAGAACAAACCAGGGAAAAGCAGCAGCCTTGAAATGACTCCCTATAACACCCCACAGCTCTCTCCTGCAACTACTCCAGCTAATAAAAAAAATCGGTTACCAATAGGTAAGGAGAGTAAACGACTTCTTGCTGATTTCTGATGCCTTGATCCATTTTCTATGCCATTTTCTCAGTCGTCTCTTGGGGTTGCTCTTCGACTACACCTTCAGTTCCTACTTTTTCTGTGTAGATGGTGAAGAATTTTCTTTTGCATAGAAAGCCGTGTAATTTCCTTAATTTCTGGTGCAAGTGTGGTGAGCTTCATCACGCTGGATTGAACTGGAGAACAATGCTGGAGTGGTTGGTAGTCACACTGGCGCAGTGATAATATAGGGAAAACTTGAAGATGGGAAGCAGAGGCAAGATTGCTTAAGAAAGGGGTAAGATGGAAGTGATGGCATTTAATTAGTGGGAAAGAATAAGTTTAAAATTTTTGTGTCTCAGAGGAGAGCAAATGTGGAGGAGGATGAAAAAGCAAGAACAGAACTACTAGAGTATGTGCTGAAAAGAGAAACTTTCTTCTTTCTCCATTATTTGCCTGATCTAATTCCAATTGTTAGTCTGTTGTAATGCAATTTTGTGTTTGGGGTTTTGACCTCTTTTTGAACTTTTCCATTTCAATAATATTTTGCCTTAAAATAGGAAGTGTGGTACTCTTCTTCAGTGTATGTTTACATGAATATGAACACATGGGATATATTTGTTTGTTTGAGAGATGTAGTGTTACTGTGTGACAGGATGAAAATATGTAGAGCCTGATCCGTGGCAAAACCCCCACAAAACCAACCCCAAACCAAACCTTTCTCATGTTGTTTTAACTCTGCTTCTGAAGCGTTCTGGTCTTATGCCTGTAACGTAGTGGCACAACAGCATTTATTTTATGGTATAAAATAGCTTTTGCTCAAAGTTTTTATTTCTTTTGTTTCATTTTAATGCTTCCGAAATCCAGGACAGCAATTGGCAGCCATTACTGCCTGGGACACTTCTGCTACCAATCTTTCAGCTCATATAACTCTAGTAACCCCTTTTGGTGGGTAACGCCCTCTTTCCATTCTTCTCTGTCAAACTTATAACACCTGACGTAAGCATGCCTTTGGTTTACTTTGGCAATCCATTGCTTTTTCAGATTTCTTCATTGATTTCTATATGAAACTCATTCTGTATGTACATGTAGTTTTTAAAAACGCCTTGTGTGCTTTCATGTGATAATCAAAATTTGGCTGTGACTTCCGCACCCTTGCCTTGTTTTGCCTGGATCAAATAAAGAAGTAACTGGTGTCATGTGCCATACTTAGAAATCTTAATTCCATGTGGGCGTTTTTCCTTTCACGGTGCCAAACGTGAGAATATGAAGCTACTTGAAAAGACTAATGAGGAGTCATGACATAATCAAAGTAAACCACCTGATGTTGAATTCTGTGTCTGGGTTTGAGGCATCTGTCAGAATAAGATTTCCCTGCTTTTTAGGACAAAAAACTTCTAAATAAAACAATTGAACAGAGTTATAAAGCACAGGAACCTAGACAGGTTTTTTTGTTGGTAACAAACTTCTTAATTTTCTCAATTAATTTATTAAGGGTCTTTCTGTGATTGGAATACACTGAATTTGTGTAGGCAAACAGGACATAGTAGACCTTTTTTCTCCAAACTTCTATGTTGAAAGTTTGGTTTTTCACAGTTCAGTACTCAAATTTAAACATTAGTCCCATCTCTCAAAGTCTAATATGACTTTTCATTTTGTAAGTTTATTTAGTATGCTTATGATTAATTTAAAACATTGCCATTCTGTATTTCCATGGTATTGTCTTTTTTTCCTCCTTAAACAAGGAAAAGCTTTCTAATGTTGATATTTCAAAATACTCTTAGCAACTCGTAGCAGGAGCAGATCAAATATTCTCATGGATCAGCACGGAGATCATGAAGGATCCTCCCAGGAGACCATCCCTGAAGTTCAGCCGGAAGAAGTGCTGGTGATTTCTCTGGGGACAGGTCCACAGATTACTCCAGGAATGATGTCAGAAAATGAGGTAGGTAAAAACTGTCACGTCTCGGATATTGTGAAAAGTGCAGCCTCTGTGTTCTCTAGTAGCAGAATAACGAAACTGTGACTGTTAAGTTCAGGTAATAAATCCAGAATGGGAACTAAAACCCTTACTTTGTTTTACTGAATGTGGGGGTTGTACCTTTCAAATTTCCCTTTGTTAGATTTTTTTTTTTCCCCTTACTTAGTACATTTGCAAGGTGTGGAAAACGGTATATTAACACAGGAAAAATGATCCTGGCAGATTTATGAAGAGATGTCACCTTAACACGCTTAAGAGCAAACTTGGGCTGTTGTTTCTGAGCCTGAAGAAACTGATTCAGTGTCTCTCTGCGTGCTCTGTCCTTTGCATCTGTAGCTGCTGCTTTCATCTTTGCTGCCTTGCCTGATGGTTTGATTATCTCCTTTTGCAGCCTCGTAACGATCCGTTTCCATATTATATTAGTCTGCTGGGGGATGAGGGAGCTGGTGCTCCGTTATTATCAGGACTTGCCTTATGTTCACATCTGTGTTACCTTACGTTCTCTCCAGGCTCTGACTTTAGAGATAGCTGTCTTTTTTCAAATGGAATGTTAGAAATTTGACTGTGCCGTTAACATCCAGGGAAAAAAAAAATGCAAAAAATGTGTGCAATGTTTTGTTTACTGTTTAATTATCTGAAAAATAGATTATATTAAGGAAGTCTTGTTTCTTGCCTTGACTCTCCAGGTCTTAAATATGCAGCTTGCAGATGGCGGACAAGGAGATGTCCCTGTTGATGAAAACAAACTCCATGGTAAACCTGATAAAACCTTGCGCTTTTCCCTCTGCAGTGATAATCTGGAAGGAATATCTGAAGGTGAAGGGCTACTTAAGTCTTGAAGAAGTTTGTCCCTTTTTTTTTTTTCTTAACTATAAATGGAACATCTGTTACATACAGCATGTCATCTTTGCCATTTTGAAGACTCTGCTATTTTACCCTGAGAGCCATTCAAAGAAAAGAGGTCTGGAGCTAAATTTCAACCCGCAAAGGCATAACTGAGTCTGAAAATTAGGAATAAAAAAAAAATTGTATTTAGAATGAGAAAACAGGGTTTTTGTTTTTGGGGTTTTTTTTGAAACTTAAGTGCAGTACTAATTATTAAGATAGACTTATTTTTCATCATCTTTTAATAAGCTATTACATATCTCAGAATAGTTTCTGGACTCTGGACAACTCCTTTATAGGAACCTCAGACACAGTGAAGCACAGCTTTATTTGTGGTATTGAAGAGGTCTGTACAGATCACTCAGCATGCGTTATTTTGTATAAGTTCCATAGTTTAGTTTTTGCTCTCTCCCTCCTCAAAATGAGGAAAAAAAAAAAAAGTCATGGACAAGTAAACAAATTAATGACAAAGAGTTTATTGACTTCTTAGTTACAGTTAAGTGTGGTAGTGGTAAGATTCTAGCCATTTCTTTTAATGTAATTGTAGATTATTATAATTAGCACGATACTATAAGTGTCAGAAGTACAAATCACAGTGTGGGTTAAGTATCCCTAGAATAGGGAACAAGAGTAGAGCAAATATACATTTAGTTCATCAATTCATTATTTTATATTTGAACTGCTGCTTCATTTCTTTTCATCTTCCTAGTTGATTGTGTCCTGGATTGGTAATGCTGTATACTTAGGAACTGCTATTCAAATGAGATTTACAGTGAAATCTGTTCTCCCAGGTCCCTCAAATCGCTCCAACTCTGTGTCATCTTTGGATTTAGAAGGGGAGTCTGTGTCGGAGCTTGGGGCAGGCCCTTCCGGCAGCAACGGTGTTGAAGCTCTGCAGCTCTTGGAGCATGAACAAGGCAGGTGAAATCCTCTAATACAAGTGCCGGAGGTGCTCTAGATGGTAAAGGCAAAGTTCTGTGGAAAAAGGTTGGAAAATCGGCTAGTTCAGGAACAAATAAGTTAAAGTTTTCCTTGTGCAGCCACTCTTGCATTTATTTATGGTTTTGTTTTCTTGTTTGGTTTTTTTCTGAGAAATATTTCTTGTAGCCTGTTGTTAGGAAAAGGAAATCGCATGGAATTTTGAGGCTTAAGTTCTTTATAGGAAACTGGCTGTAAAGTTTTGCTTGATACCAAGCTTTTCCCTTCAGGGAACAGGGTGATCCAGATTGGAGTAGTCTTAAAGCATCTGGGTAGCTTCCTGTTCATATATATATATTTGTCAAACGCTGGAACGGTTTGCCCAAAGGGGTTGTGGTGTCTCCAGCCTTGGAGATATTCAAAACAGGAGTGACATGACCATGAACAACCTGCTGTAATTGAGGTTTGAGCAGGAGGTTTGGACTTGAACGACCCCTGGAGGCCTTAGCATTTCTGTGATAAGTTCTTCTTGCAGGAACTGTATCAGTTTCTTGATAGTGCACTAAGTTGTATTCATTTTGTCTGTCAATTTAGTAGGTAGGTCACCACGTGTAGCTGAAGATTTTTCTTGTTAGGTTTCAAATGTGATTAAAAACTGCTTTCAGGCAGCATCTCTTGAAAAGTGCTTTACAGGTCGTACTGTAAAACACTGTCTTGCCTGACAGAATTAGAGGGTTGTTTTGTTTGTTTTTTTTTTTTCCTGTAATGTACTCTTGCAGGTTTTCAATCAGAAGTAACTGGAGAAGCCTTTCAAAAAATTGATAAATTTTTCTTTCTACATAGCCACAACTCAGGATAATCTTGATGACAAGCTCCGTAAATTTGAAATCCGTGATATGATGGGGTTGACTGATGACAGAGATATATCAGAAACTGTGAGTGAAACTTGGAGTACAGATGTCTTGGGAAGTGACTTCGATCCAAATATTGATGAAGATCGTTTGCAAGAAATAGCAGGTAACTTTGTGGTACATCTGGTATGGTAAAATGCTTTGTGCTTGCTCTCGAATAGTGAGGCTGCAGAGCCCTTCTCCTCTCTTTCTAAATACATGTGTTTTCATTGATTAAACCAGAACTTTTCTGTAGGAGGATTTTGTGGGCGTGACCTGTATTATATTTGGTTGATCATTCCTATCTTTTCAACATTATTTTTCATGATTACTTTATTGAGGACACTTAAAATGTGTTCTTATTTTTCTCTTACTAGAGCTGTCCTCAGGAAGCCTATATGTAGCTATATGCTTCGGCTTTCCTTTTGCAGGTGCGGCTGCAGAGAACATGCTGGGCAGCTTGCTGTGTTTGCCAGGGTCAGGATCCGTGTTGCTTGATCCCTGCACAGGTTCAACCATATCAGAAACCACAAGCGAGGCATGGAGCGTGGAAGTATTACCAAGTGATTCAGGTCAGAATCATGCAGTTTTTGCTCATTTCTTTAGCATGAATCAAGACTCATCCAGAGGTACATCATGCAAAACAACACCCTCTTCCTCTCTTTCTTTCAGAAACTATTGTCCTAGGGTTAAGTTAGTGTTTGCAAATACTTCGAGTATTAAAAGGACAAACTGTTCCTAGGCAGAGAAGAGATGGAAAGCATTGTGAGAGACTTACTGTTACTTAAGAAATTCTTAAGGGCCAAGAAGGGAGAAAAGGGATTACAAATCAAACTTCTGTTTGCTCTCCTTCCCTGTGATGTTAACTGCGGCTATGTAGGATCATGGCTTACTTTGGTTAGTGAAGATTTGACTGTATACTATTGTCTCTAAGAAATACAGTACTTAAGAAGTTTTTACTGTTTTTAGAATGCCTGTGCAGACAGAGCACTACTCCCTGTGCTGAGCCCTGCCTTCTGCATGGGGAGAAAACTCTTGCTGAAGTGGCTGAGTTACCTTAGAACTTAATGTACTAGATCAACACATACCCCCTTCCCTCTGGATGTGAATATTCAGGGAGCATGGCATTGAGTACTGATGCTTTTTCTCTCTGCTGTCCATTGTCCCTCTTTTATAGAGGCCCCAGACTTAAAACAGGAGGAGAGACTGCAAGAACTGGAGAGCTGCTCGGGGCTGGGTAGCACGTCTGACGACACGGATGTAAGGGAGGTCAGTTCTCGCCCCAGTACACCAGGCCTCAGCGTCGTATCAGGTGTGTGTCTTTGTCTCTGAAAACGTGCTGCTCGCTTAGAACATGATCAGCATCCGCTTCACTGCACTTGCTTTAGTTATACATCATTTCACTCATAAAATAACTTTTTGCACTCATTCTGGAATTTTCAAAGCAGTACTTCTTTGTTTATCTTGCAGAAAAAATAAAAAAGGCAGCAGAGCATCAAATACTCTGTGCTACAAGAGCAGAGGTTAGCCGTGGAGTGTTGATTTGGAAGAAACTCCAAACTTCCTTGCATTTAGTCTTATTATCACAACTTTTTTGTTTAAGTAAATTAGCATATATCTACCTCAGTTCTACAAAGTCATTAACAGAGTGAAATGTCTTTCTAATGCCCATTGGCAAAGTGCATTCATGGCTATGTTAAAACAGTTGAAGATGTAGAGCAGAAATAAAGTGGTATTTTAGGAGTATAGAAATTCATAATGTCTCTTGGTGCTGCTGTGAGTTAAGACTTGATTATTGCAGTGTTCACCGAACATTTTAACAGCTTCAGGATTTTGCTTCCTTTTTCCCTGAAAGACTATTACAGATGCTTCTTTTGTTATGTGTAAGGTATTAGTGCAACATCTGAAGATATTCCTAATAAGATTGAGGATCTCAGGTCTGAATGTAGCTCTGACTTCGGGGGAAAAGATTCGGTCACAAGTCCTGACATGGATGAAACAGCCCATGGTAAGTTACTTACTGTAGATGAACCATTGTTACTGAGGGCTGTTTTTTCAATGTCCCTCATGTTGTAGGTGGTTCTTGGTACAGTGCTAACTTTTTTTTTCTGTATTTCAGGAGCCAGTCAGTTGACATCTCCTCCTTCTCAGACAGATTCTTTGCTTGCATTGTTTGACCCTCTGTCATCAAGTGAGGGTGAGTTGTTAAGAATAAGCTTTTTTAAAAAATAGTCGTTTTCAAAGGTTCTTTGTTAGTACCAGCTAATTTGGAAGAATCTTAAAAGAAACGTGTGGCTTCTCTTATGCTTCTGACCGCAGGTGTATCAGCTGTGGTAAGGCCCAAAGTTCACTATGCAAGACCCTCTCACCCACCACCGGATCCACCGATCTTGGAAGGAGCGATGGGAGGTAATGAGGCCCGATTACCAAACTTTGGGTCTCATGCTTTAATTCCAACTGATTTAGAAGCATTCAAGCAGAGGCATTCTTACCCGGAGAGGTTAGTGCGCAGCAGGAGTTCAGATATAGTGTCATCAGTCCGGAGACCGATGAGTGACCCTGGGTGGAACAGGCGTCCTGGTAACGAGGAGAGGGAGCTGCCGATGCCGAGCACCGGTACTGGAGCAGCCGTTCTGGTGGCTGCATCTCAGTCATCCTCTTCATCTCCCAGTAAAGACTCCTCTAGGGGAGAGGTAAGGCTTCTATTGTTTTTTTTCTAGCATGCCCACATTAATTATGCATCTAATGCCAGAAAGCTGGTATTAAATGAGTTTTGCCAAGGAATTACAACACCTTTGTTACCTTTTAAATGTTGGTCAATAATGTTTTACAAGCTAAAGCTGCAGATGTTCAGAGTGACTTAAATGAATCTGGGTTCTCTGAAGTTTACTGGATGAGATTTACTTGATTTGGGGAGACTTCAGGAATAGATTTGTCATAGTGTTGAAATGTAAAATGCTGCAGCATCCTGAAAAGTCATTTTCCTTAAAATAGAAACAAGTGAAATCTAAGTTTCTTCATGTCTTGGTTTTGCATTTATAGGCTGCCCTCTTCAGGAGGGATATTTCTACCTCAATCTGCTTTGGCTTTCTGTGCTCTGTTGTAGTTTGGTTTTTACAGTCACTGTAGCATAACTTGATGTTGAGAAATTTTGTCTTTACACTTGATGAGGTAAATGCTCAAATGTAGACTCTGCCCTTCTACAGATTGAAGAGCGAAAAGACAGTGATGATGAGAAGTCTGACAGAAACAAGCCCTGGTGGAGGAAACGTTTTGTGTCTGCTATGCCCAAAGGTAGGATCGTGTCCGCCTGGTGGTGGTACTTCAGGAAGAGTGCACGCTGCCTTTATTACATCTTTAGTCTCCTTTACGGAAAGTTTTTACAGTTTCACTTTGAAAAGCCAACCAGACTGATGCAGATTTGTTACAGAGTAATAGCAGTCCTATTAACACTGAGAAATAAAGCATACTTATTTATAAAATTGCAAGTGTTTCAGTAAAGAGAGAGTTATTGAAATACGAAGTATGCAGCACCTGTAAAGAGGTGTGTAAGCTGAAAGGAATTTGTTAGACATTGTTGTACCTGAATCATTCGGTAGCCTTGGAATCCTTATGTGAGGCCAGTCGTTCTGTAGTTGTGTGGTATTAACTTCACTGCAGCTTCGCTGAGAACTAGTATTAATTCTCTATGGATGGTGGTTGAAGGATATTGATAATTTAGCATATCTCTTGTAACACAACATGAGTAGAAATTAGACTGGCTATGTACAAATTAAAGCTTGTTCAAGATAATATTTGGCTTTTGCACTGTGAATAATGACAACTGGGGATGGAGCAATGTGTGTAATATTAGATATTCTTGCCTTTTTAAAAAACAGACTTTCAGTTAGAAAAGAACCAACGTATTCCTCTGTGTGACTTCAGATGACATTATAGTATTTTAATACCACTTTGCTTTTCTATTTCACAATGTGCTCTTTTTGCATCTTCTTCCTGAACTTACTAGTGGGAGAAAAGATCACCAGAAAAGATTCATGTCATTATGACCAATATTTGAGTTAGGACTACTGGCTAAACTAAAGTATAAATAAATATGTAAATAAAAAAGGGAAGCTACCTGGCTCCCTTTGCTAGTAATTGCCTGGGACACGTTGTACCTGGAAGGCTCATGGTCTGTTAAAGGTAGAGCTTACTGCGTACGATGACAGTACAGTTCTGCTCCACCCTACAGATGGGCTTATGCTGTTATTGCAGTTTATTTGATGACAGACTTCTGCATTAGCCACTTTCTTAAAGTTTCTTCAGTCTGGCCATTATCTCAGAGTAGTCTTTGATAAGGTACCTTGTCTTTCAGCTCCTATTCCATTTAGAAAGAAAGAAAAACAAGAAAAAGACAAAGATGACATGGTGCCTGACAGATATGCAACACTTCAAGGTATGTGAATAATATCATCATAGCAATTTTCTCTCATGACATGCCCTCTAGAGCTCCAGTGTGCCCACCAGGTATCTCTTGACAGAAAGGGATGTGCTGTTGTAGTTAATGTTCACAACTGGCTTTCTGAATAAGAAACTGGATAAAGACTTCTTGCCTTGAAGCCTGTTTTTAAGTTGTCATGCTTCTGTCAGTGTGTTGTACTGGATTCTCTGCTGAAGTCTTCACTTTTTCTTTTTTTTTCCTCTCATTCTAAAAGCCCATGGCCTTACCATAGGTGAGCTGTAGGGATAGCTGCAGACACGTGCCTGTAAAAATTACTTAAATGTTAAATTAAACACAATTAGAACCTGGGTGTTTAGTTTTCTGTTTGCCTAATCATTTCTAGAAGTCTTCAAATATACAAGAACCATTTGTGTATACAGTAGAAATATGCTAGGGATCTGGCTTTATTTGTTTATTTGTTCACTTTCATTGTTCTTGTTTGTTGGGGTTTTTTTCTACTTTTGCTTCAGACTTTATAAACATATTTGAATTGTGGCTACATGGAACACAACCAGCTATTTGTTTGATGTGTCTGCAAACAGAGTCCAAATGTGTAGATCTGAATTTTTATATTTGCTTTCAGCTGGCACAACCCAAGGTTAACTCCTGTTGTTGTTAACGGTCCTTTCAGATGATCCCAGCCCAAGGCTCAGTGCTCAGGCCCAGGCTGCAGAGGACATTCTGGACAAATACAGGAATGCGATTAAACGAACCAGCCCCAGTGAAGGAGCCATAGTAAACTATGATGGTGCAGGTAAGAACCTGGCTTTTATAATCATCACCAACGTATTTTCTCCTCCTTAAAGATAAAAACACTTCATTATTCTAGACAAATGTTAGTACTGGCAGCTGAACAATGTGAGCTCTAAATCAGGAACGTTTTGTCAAATAATTTGGGAGATGCTCCCTCAGAGACTGGGAATTAAATCAGTATTCCCAAAGACGTCTCTTTCCTATTGCCATTGAGGTAGTTGGTTGTTAATAGGCACATCTCTTACCAGCTTTTTGTTTTGTTTTTTTTTTTAATGGATACTGAAAAAGTACATTGCCTTCCAAAACTGATGCAATTTCTTCTTAGTGATTTGTAGATGGTATATTTTTAATATATTTTTTTCACTTATTCAGAACAAGTTGTTTTATTTGCTGTCTCTTTTACCCCCTGACCTCAGAATAACAAGAAGAAAAATAGAGAATATTAGTCTGGTTTCTTCTTCTGACTCCTCTCTTAAAGTGTAATGTTTTTTTTCCTTTCTGTAGAGGCTATTGGGGATGGTGAGAGTATGCATGACTCTCCACGCGACGAGGCTTTACAAAACATGTCTGCAGATGATCTCCCAGACTCCGCAAGTCAAGTAGCACAGCCACAAAGTTCTGCTTTCTCTTATAGGTAAATGCATTTGCAGGTTTAATATTACCCACAAAGTAGAATTAAAAGCTGAAGAGCCGATATTCTGAAGTCTTGACAACACTGGTGTATTAAAATTATGTTAAATAAATTTTGGGCGGTATTTAAAAAAAAAAAAAAGTAAAGACTGCTTATTGAACAGCAGACCTTGCAGCAGCTTTGTTAAGAAAATATTTTTCTTCCTTAAGGGATGCAAAGAAGAAATTGAGATTGGCTCTTTGTTCAGCAGATTCTGTGGCCTTCCCGATGTTGACACATTCAACAAGGAATGGTCTCCCAGATCACACAGACCCTGAAGGTAAATGTTCTTTATACAGACAGATGTTTTGTATTGTAGGTGTCGCTTCTTCTCCCCCATGTAACGGCACTTGTACTGCACCGTTTGTGGGAACTTGTGTCTGGCATAGATGTAGAAGGCATAGGCCGCCTTTTGCCCCCTGGAACGTTTTCTTTCCCACTCCACAAATAAATCTGGTCCAATGTTTTTGTAATGAAGTATCTCAGATAAAGTGCAGGCAGAGCCTGAAGCTGTAGAATAGACTCCCAAAATACACATACTGTTGGGAATTGTGCTACAGAACTAATGGAGAAACTTGAATGATTTACTGGGTCTTTTACATTGACTTAGTGTATATGTCTTGTGTTTGCATCCCTCCATCCACCCTAGGTTTATTTGCAGACAAGTGAATTTGTCACGTGTCCTCTTCAAGTTGCAGAATGGTTCTAAATACTAAATAAGATAGTGATATGAAAACTTACTCCTTGATATCTGGAAAATTCAAAAAGACATTTGTTGCCTAATGTATGGAAGTTTTGTTTTAAACTGTTACGTGTTTCCCACATTCAGAAACAGTTTTATTTTCATCGTGCCTCCATTTCTTTTCCTTAATAATTTTCTTTGTTCTTTATTAGATAATGAAATTGTGTGCTTCTTGAAAGTTCAGCTCGCTGAAGCTATTAACCTCCAAGACAAGAACTTGATGGCCCAGCTGCAAGAGACAATGCGATGTGTGAGCCGCTTTGATAACAGAACCTGTCGAAAGCTGCTGGCATCTATTGCGGAGGACTATAGGTAGTTTGTTCTGTGTCTTATTATTAATGGGTTTCCAAATGCATATATTTATTCACTAGCAGACGGGGGAGATCCCTTTGGTTTAAACTGCACTTTACCAGATCAGGTTATTACATCTCTGCTTTACCACAAAATGATGAAGTTGTCTCACTTATCTGCGAATGGCTTAAAAATCTTGGACCTTAAGTCAGTCCAGATAGTAATAAACTCAGGTTAATCAATTTGTGGCTCATGTTCAGCTCTCACACACAAGAGATGCTGTTTGGAATTTGCTTTGGTCTTGCATGCTGGAGGCTGCGAGGGCAGTGAATTCAGTCAGAGAAGTCTGTGTAAGGTGAAACTTCCTAATTCTGGTGTTATCTTTGTTTTAAAAACAACAGGTTGAAGATTCCTCTTGCACTACAACTTAACCCTTTATAAAGCTATTACCCTCTATATTTATTATGAATCTGATGTAGATCACTTTATTTTAGGAAAAGAGCTCCATATATTGCTTATTTAACTCGCTGTCGCCAAGGCCTGCAAACAACACAAGCGCACTTGGAAAGGCTGCTACAAAGAGTTCTGCGAGATAAAGAAGTGGCCAACAGATACTTCACTACAGTATGTGTGAGGCTACTGCTAGAGAGCAAAGAAAAGAAAATAAGGGAGTTTATTCAAGGTAAGATTCATGCAGGCTGTGCAATGTTTATATTCATTTACTCCATATTTACATGCTGGCTCAGGTTAACGTTCTAAAGTATAACTTCTGATCTGAGGAGCTGATTCCTAAAATGGTTTTCATTTCAGCTGGTGAATAGCTCAGACAGACAGAATGCTGGGGCTTAACAGTATGTAGTGGCAGCTAGGCCATGGTAACGGGCTGCATTTTTCATAGGCTAAGAGAATGAAGGTGATTTCATCTCACTTGGCCTAAAACATTATGCTAAATCTTATTATCTGCCCCATGGAAGAAGCATGAATACTACTAATTATTTTACGTCTACTGATAAATGATAAATTAAGTTACAACATTCAGTCCTGAGCACAGAATCTGTGGTTGTGCCTTGGAAGATATGGGGAATAGTAATAGCATGAATCAAATGAATCAAAGATTCAAAAATGCTTTAGTATAAGGAATATCAGCACCAGGAAGACAACTCTCTCAAAACAGAATCACTTAACTATTTCTGTGTTCTCTGTGCACATAAAGAAGTACATAACTTAAAGACTTAAAGAAGTAGACTTCTAAAGAAGAAGACTTTAAGACTTAAAGAAGTACATAACAAGTTTGGACTCAGTTCTTGCTCCTGGAGCACATAGTGCTGCATGTGAAATGTGCCTGAATAGGCTGGAATTAACATGAGAACTTACATCTACTGGGATTAAAATTCTGGTAATAAGATTCAGTGATCCAGGAAAGAGTTAAAGCCCTTTCACTGGACAGAAAGGAGCCAGCTATTTCTGGATGATCTAAAAGAGAGCTTGGCAACCGTGGTGTTTGGGCTGCTGGCAGATGTGAGTGGCAGTTGTCTTCTGCTGCAGAGTGTTATAAATATGGAGCTGAGGAATGGCCAGTGATTGGTCATGCTGCAGTAACTTGGCTGCATCGCTCATTCTGTGTTTTGTAGATAAATGTGAATGTTACAACTATGCATACTCAATAAAGGTAGGAGTAGAAAATGATACACAGGGGTTTTCTTGATATTTTCCTCCATCCCCCTGCTTTTCAGCATCTGATAACTTTGTGTGTGCTGGTTCCTACCAGTGTTCCAGGGATTGTGCCAGGGGTTATCTCTGGGGGTGGCTGGAAAGAAGGCATAAGAACTGGTACTGCACAGGAAGTGATTAACACAGTATTAAGTAGAGTATTTTGACCATATGCTTTGCTAAATGTGTTCTTTATGCTTTTGCTTTAATTCCTCCATTTATTTCAAGTGTTCCTGCTTGTATTTCCCTTACTGGGGCGTGGGCAAAACAGAGCCTCAGTGCTGCCTGGCAAAGAGTCTGAAGTATGTTCTGGGCTCTTCTTTCCAGAAAAAACTATCAGAAATAATCACAGAATCACAGAATGATATGGGGTTGGAAGGGACCTCGGGAGATCATCTAGTCCAACCCCCCTTGTTGTTTTTTACTTAACAAAATGTTTTACTTAACCAAATGTTCTCTCTCTTTTTACTTTTTATCAGATTTCCAGAAACTCACAGCAGCAGATGATAAAACAGCCCAAGTTGAGGATTTTCTTCAGTTCTTATACGGGGCTATGGCTCAGGATGCCATATGGCAGAATGCCAGCGAAGAACAGCTTCAGGATGCACAATTAGCTATAGAGCGCAGTGTGATGAATCGTATTTTCAAACTTGCATTCTACCCTAATCAGGATGGAGATATTTTACGTGACCAGTAAGTTAATGTAATTTGAAGTACCTGGTTTCTCTTTGGCAGTTGGTGCAGATGGAAGCTGCGCAGTCTTCATGTGACAGACTTGACTCGAGTCAGCCATGCCATACAAACTCAGGTTTTTCTTTCAGAATTTTTATAAAAGAACAAGGAAATGCTTTAGCATCATGTGCAGAAGCTTGTGTTTGCATCAAACTGCTAGAACAGAATAAAACTGAAAATGTAATGACTTGGGACACAGACTCCCAGCTCTGCAAGTATGTATGTCGAGAGAATGGTCAAAGTCTGCTTCAGGACTCACTACTTCCATTTCCCGTGCATTTGGTGTTTTGGGTTTTTGTGTTTTAGAACATACAGTTTGAGTGCCCTTCTGGCTGTGTCGTTGTACTCAACTGTATGGCAAAATCCTCTGCGTCTCTTTATCGGCTAGTGTCCGTTAGCTGAGGGTCTGTCATGACTACATGCTTTCCTGAAGATCTCTCTTGTAGTATCAAACTTGAAGCTCGTGATGACCGCCAGGGCACTGCTGGCTGCTGCTTCCTTCTCACTCTTGTTTTTCTGTGTTTGTTTTCAGGGTCCTTCACGAGCACATACAGAGGTTATCTAAAGTGGTGACTGCAAACCACAAAGCACTTCAGATACCTGAGGTAACAACTGCTCCTTTTCTTCACTTCTGTACATGTCGGGGTGCTTGGGTTTGATTTTGTTTGGGATGGGGAGAGGGTGGTTTTGTTTTGCACTTGGAAGCATTGCTTTTCTGTCTGTGACAGCTGAAATATCTTGCAGGAAAAACATGCTGTACCCGTGTTTTGTTATTTTCCACTGACTGATCCTTCCAAATACATTTTTTTCTGATTTTGACACCTCTGTCCGGATAGTAAGATTTAAGAGCTAATACTACACTGCACTAAGATGCAGTAACTTCCTGATAATTTGCTTCAAAAGTCAAGATTTGAATCTAATGTGATTTGTATGCCATGGCTGTGGTTTACAGCTGTCAAGTTAACTTTCAGAACTGGCCAGAACTAACAGAACCTTTACAGATCTGTGAATTTGCCCAGTGCTTTCACCTTTCTGGTCGTTAACAGGGTAACTAAGGGCAGGTTGGTAGGCTTTAAGTCTGTCAGAGGCTGGATGTTTGCAGCCTTTCTAGTTCTCAGTTCAGTATTTGAACTCTATTACTCAAAATGGTGAGTGTCTATAAAGCTGCTGATGTGGGAGACAGAGACCTAGAGCTCTGCCTGCCTTTGAAGCTGTGTGCTGGAGGAGTCGGGAGGAAGCACAGGGTAATTATATTAGTTGCACACAGAGTGCTGGCTCCTTGTAGTTTTTTATTATAACACAGCAAGAAACCACCTTCACAGTGAGTGTAATGTAACCATCTTGACTTCAAGCTTCCCGTTTCTCCAGGGTCTTGCTCCTGCCTGCAAGTCTCTGGTCCTTCAGATGCGCGGTGGCACACAGCAGTAGCTTGGACAAACAAGAACTGGCAGCGTTGTGTTTTGTTTTTTTTTTTCCTAGGTATATCTCCGAGAGGCACCATGGCCATCTGCACAGTCTGAAATCCGCACAATAAGCGCTTACAAAACCCCTCGAGACAAGGTACAGTGTATCCTGCGAATGTGTTCGACCATCATGAACCTGCTTAGTCTGGCAAATGAAGATTCAGTACCTGGGGCAGATGATTTTGTTCCTGTTCTGGTCTTTGTCCTCATAAAGGTGAGTTCTTTTGCAAAGATCACAAACCCCAGCTAATTTTTGTAATAAACAAGCACATTTTAGGAAGAAAAATAATACATTTGGGTAACTGGGAGCATGCTAAACTCAAACCCAGATCTAATTCAGCAGGCTCAAATAGAAACATCAGAAATGTGGTCACAGTTACGGGTTTTGAATCCAAGCAAACTTTGCATTTGGAACCAAGGAAACAGGGGTGCAGGCGTTGTGTGGGGAGTGGGGTCTGTTCGAGGTGTGTCCTCCCGCATCTGTCATCTGCGCCTGCTTAGTGACGTCCTCTTCCAGGACCGAGATCTACATGAGGGCTGACTTGAACTGTGTCGCTGCCCTTTCTTGACACAGGAGTGTTTGGAGAATGGTCTGTCTTGAGTAAGATGCTGAAACAACAGGATTTTGTACGTGTTGAGATCCTTGATGACTTTTATAGATTCTGCCAGGGTAACCCCTCTGTCTGTTGGTCTGTTTGTTGTTTTTCCTTGTTGGAAAAATGCTCCATTCATCAAGTCTGAGTGTGCGAAATGGGAGTGGCCTGGACAAACAGTCCCCACCCTACAGACGGGTTACACAGTCGTGTGTTATGGGTGTGAGAGGGTCATGGCACGGATAAAATGGTATTTCTGCTCTCTCGTAACGTTTTCTGTTGAGCTTTGCAAACAAGCTGTGAGTATCTCTTTCTTCTTCACCCCTCAGGCCAACCCGCCTTGCTTGCTGTCCACCGTTCAGTACATTAGTAGTTTCTATGCCAACTGCTTGTCCGGAGAGGAGTCTTACTGGTGGATGCAGTTCACGGCAGCCGTTGAATTCATTAAAACTATTGATGATCGCAAGTAACTCGAACAGCACACAAACGGGCAGACTGTTAGTGGAGGAAGAGTATATAAGAATGTACAACAGCTGCAAAAGCTGAAGAAGAGACTTTCCTTGTAAAATACTGTACAGAATTGATGCATTTTAAAACACACCTTTACTAATCAAATTAATTTAACGGATTTTCCTCTTCTCTTTTGGTTGCGTTTTTCTCCCCTATAGTTACTGGCACTGCAAAAGGGACCACAGTTTTCAGGTATTTTGGAAGCTCAAAACATGCAGAAAATTCTTCATGCTCTTTGCACCACCCCTCTTCTGAATTCTTACTCACAGGAATAATTCACTTCATTTAATTTCTAATAGAAAACTCAAACAAGAAGAATCAGGGCAACCACTTAGTATACTTTCTAGCTTACTACACCTTTTATTAATAAAACACCAGCCACACAGGAAGTTTGTAGTAGCTGACATTAGTTATCAATTATATTTCACCTAAATTTAAAACCTGAGAGGACAGTGTAAATATTATATAACTATATTTAATGTGTTGCAATTATCTTTGGACTCATTATCCTTTGAATAAACAAGCAAAAGCCTCTCTGACCTCTAGCAGGTTGTGACATACTGTGTTTTGGTAATGAAAGGACTTCCTCGAAAGGCTAAGATTAAAAAGGGCAAACTGAACTATTTATTAAAATGTAATTAAGATTACTGAAATTTCTAAAACTGGAATTTATAATAGACAGGGCTTATTAGATAGCTAACACTTTTTGGCTAGGGCATTATAGGGTGTTATAAAGGTTTGGGTATATAGAGGAGAGGGACTGTAAGTTACAATAGATAAGTCTAATATAAAAAAGGAGAAATAAAATACCTTACTGTAATATTTTTTCTGAAATATTGTGTATACTGTACAAACCCCAAACAGAGATCCTTAACAGAACCTTGGACTGTAATATATATTTTGATTAGTGACATTAAATACATATGCCAGGGGTTTCAGTGAATGTTTTTACTAAATGTTCTTCGTGTTGTCTGCTATGCAGCAGTGCAAGTTTTACTGTTCATATAAAATATTTTAAAATGTAACACTGTTCTTTATGAAACATATCATGACATCAGTTCAGGGTGTTTTATAGATTTCTCACCCCACCTTCCCCTTAAACTGACAATTATCAATTTAAAGAAGTTTTTATGCACAACACCACATGGATTTTTCATGAGTGGAATGGTCTGAGGGCTGGCCGGTGGTTGTTATCTGTATATAAGCACTTGCTGTTCTTTTTAGCTAGAATTACAGTGAAAAAGGACAGCGAGCATTTAACTTCATGTCAGTATTATTTCTTGCTCTTCCCAGAGTGTTCATTGCACTTCTGACAGAGGGATGTGTTAAGGTTTGGTGTCTGTGAGTAGTAAAGCAAACAAAGTCTTTCTCTCATTCTTTTCAAAATATGATTTTTTTTTTGTGTGTGTGTGTGCATTTTGATAATTAAAACCTGTAAGCAACTAGTACTTGGGGAAAATCATTTGGTTAATGGAAATTAGAGCAATTTATGTGAAGTATCAAGTGCTTGATTTGGCTGTGCTACTTTTCAAGGCATAATTAAAGAAATTTACTTTCTAGGACCCTAACCTGTAACTCAGTATAGCGTTTTTGCCAAACTAATCCCAGGTGAGAGCGTGGGATGGTAACTTTTGTCTTGTATTTATAGTCTTTCTCCTCTATCAGAGACTCGATTGTGTGGAGGAGCAATACTCAGTAGAAACAGAATTCTCCTGATCTGCCTTACTGTGGTAACTCACTCTGTGTAGCATTGCAATATCCTAGTTCTTTAGCCTTGATGGGTTTTTGGTGCTGAACATGTAACTTCATATTGCAAGCACAGCCCTGACCAATAACACTCAGCAGCGAAGCACAAACATGCCCTTGAAGATATGGCCAGATCATATCTAAAAGCAATATAAATTTATTTCTATTGAAGTGTCCTGTAATATTTAATTATTACTTGAATATCTGAGATGTTAAGACCGATCTATGAACGTTCTTTTCGTCCTGCATTGTGGGTTTTAGTCGAGGAGAGTATTTGTACAACCCTTACAGAAGGCACAAAGACACTGAAGTGGGTGATGACCCTGTGGACCCTTCTGGGTGAGGAGGATTTGATCAGCACCGTCGGGTCTTTCAGACCTGCTCTCCTTCCTGGAAGGGGCAAGAACCATTTCCTTCGCAATTTTTATCATTTTGTTTTTCTGTGTAGAAAAATACTTCAAAGAACTGGAGTCTTTTTTTCTTTAATTGTTACTTTGCTATTTTAAAACAGTGAGTGTTTCAGTGAGCCCCAGATGAGCTGAGAGTCTTCATAGCAAGATGGTCCTTTGCTTCTTTTTTCCAACCTCCTCTGAAAGCCCTTTAGAGAGTCTGGGTAGGTGTAGTTAGAGAATTAGACTTTCCAAAGAATTAAAAACCTCCCTGTGATGTCCTCTTACTATTTTTCCCTGGTGTCCTGTAACGTTTTGTTTTAAAATGGTAGATTAAATGTGTAGGAAGTGATGTCGTTAGGTTTTGGTGTGCAATAGTAAAGGTGGAAAGACAGCGCATAAAGGACCAAAAGTGACAGAACTGTTGCCAAAAGGTGCCAGCCCACCACGTACCTGTTGCTGTAAACTTGGTGCTTTCTGTTAATTAAACCACTTCAACCACTGAGGGATGAGTGGAAGGTTTTGGGGAAGGGGTGGGGGGAGGCCAATAGTACCAGGTTGCAGTTGGGGGCTTGGGGCTGGGCGCTGGGTGTTGGCTACTGGAGGAGCGGCCACGCGAGCCCGTGGCCTGGCCATGCCTGCTGGTGCGACACAGGTGGTGTGTTCCTTTGTGGGTCGAGGAGTGAAAGGGAAGGGCTGGTTTTTTCATCCCTAAGAGATGCGTTTTTGCTCCTAACCCTAAATGAGATTTCTCTTTAAAGCCTTTTTAAATCTACTCTTTAAAGAGAGTTGGAACGTGTATGGCCTATTAAGTATTTGAGTTTAAATGTTTTTGTTTGGAAGACCTTATACTAGCAAATGCTGAATGTAACTGCCATAAATTTCAGGAAAAAAAGCCACGAATGTGACCCTGTTTCCTGTCGGTGAGTTTCTGGTGAGCGCAGTGTTGGTTCGTATCGTTTGAAACCCTTCGTGTTCTGTTTAAGCCCAATTTCTCCCCAAAGCCTGAGCTCTCCCTGCCGCCTTGGTGCCGGGCGGTGTGTGGAGGGAAGGGGGTGAGGGCTGGGAGGTGGAGACCTGTTCCGCAGCGAAGCTTTGGGCAAGTGAAGCCTGTGTTTGGCATCAGTGTCACTTGCGTGGCGCTGCTGTGGCACAGCCCCTGCCGCCTCCGGCTGCTGGCGAGAGCGGGGAGAGCCGGAGCAGCAGGAAAGCAGGGGAGGGGGAAGAGTTCTCTTACATGGGTAAGAGCACTGACTTGGTTGAGCCTGTACTACTTGAGAATGAATCTCTGCTGAGTTAGTAATGTGTGTGTGTTCTGTACCTTTTTTTTTTTTTTTTTTTTAAATTGTGCTTTACCTCTATTTAAAAAGCTTTGTACTGCCTCTCCTCTTGGAAACTGGGTAAAGCCTTTACGGATCTCAATTAACGAGCTTGCACAATCTTGTATACAGGAAGCCCCACCTTGTGTCTCTTAACGCGATTATTAATGTATTATTCTGTAAAAAAAACAACAACAAAAAAAAAAACCAAAAACAAAAAACAATAATTAAAAAGGGAGAGCAGTTTAACCGCCTGGCTTTCATGTTTTCCTGCCTCGTCCCAGTGCCACCAGTTGTCCCCTCCAGCTACAGCCATGGCAGGGTTTCGGTGGCCGCTGCACAGACGCCCCGGTCCCCCCGCTTGGCCCATTCGCCCCGGGGCGAATGGGCCAAGCGGGGGGACCGGGGCGTCCGTGCGGTGGCGTGATCTTGCTCCCCACCATGTTATTGACCTTGATTCTCTCTCATTTGCATCCAGCATTTTTCATCCTCTGGAAATATGGTGTTTGGGGACCTTTCCATCATTAAGTGGATTTACAGCAATTTCCTTATGTGTTTTCTCCAAGGGATTCTGTTATGAGAGGCACATTAAATCTCCATTAATACCTCATTATCCGACTGATAAGATTACCATGATAATGAGGCAGAAATTCTAATTGTTTAACTTCTTATTGTGCCTTTCATTAAATCATATACCTGGGAAGTTGCCGTCGGAGAGGGGAGCTCCTCGGGAGGTGAACCCGTCCCCCTCCACCCTGGTCTTGTCCCCCGGTGCTCGAGGGATGCCGGCGTGTGATGGCTTTTCCTCTCTTCCATGGCCATGCCACCAGGAGGGCTTCCAGGGCCTTTGGAAACTGTGCTGGGGAGCATATTTTTGGGGAGAGGATGTTTTGTGGTGGTTTTACACGGCCGCTGGCTCCTGAGGGTGTTTAAGCGCAGGGGTGTGCAGCCTCCTTCGGAGCTGTTACAGCCCATCAGGTCAATGATCCATGAACTAAAAAGTCTCTAAGCAGGAGCAATTATTGTCTATCATGTGTCAAAGGCACCCGTATTGACCCCGATAGATGGAGCCATTATGGCCTGTTGAGTCAACGATCCATGAACGGGGAGTCCCTGGGAGCAGAGGTCCCGACATGCCCTGCAGCGCCAACACGGCTCTCCTGTCCCTCACTGAGGGGACACATTTGGGGCATGGGGGCAGCATCCTGTCCTCATCACCCTGCGGCGCCGTGGGCAGCCTGGAGCCAGCGCCCTGAGATTCCTCAGGGGGTGGGTTTGTATCCACAGCAGCCCCCCAGCTCCTGCTCCCCTAGCACGGCCAGGAGGGGAGACACCTTTGAGGGGCTGTGTTGGTTGCACGCCGCTGGTGAGAAGAGCCCCTGCCTTGTCCTGGCTGGGATCCCACGGCCGACCTCACCGGGAAAGGCCGTAGGGGCCCCGCTTGGCACCTCCTCATGGCGGGGCCGAGGTGTCCCTGCGGCGGAGCCCACGCTGGATGGCACCTCTTGCCCCACAGGGCCAGGGCGTCACCAGACGAGGACTGTGTCCCTGCTTTGGGCCCAGCAGTGGCACAGGCAGCTCTGTGCTGCCCCGAGGGGAGATGGAGCCAGGGCCCAGGCTCCTCCGGACCAGATCTGCAGCAGAGAATAGCGTTATCCTGCACAAGTGGACTTCGTTAGGCTCCTCCCGCACTAACGAGGCGATGTCTCCATAGTAACTGGCACATTTGGAGGGCAGGAGGCGCAGGGGGACGGGAGACAAAGCATGTGCAGGAGCAGTGGGCAGAGCCGGCAGCGCAGCCCATGGTGACCCCCCAGGCACATGGCAATGCCTCCTCAGCCCCACGGTGGCCATGCAGCGCCCGCTCTGCTGCTCCGCGAGGAGCCGGCTATGGCCCGCCATGGCGGTGGCCCCAGTGCTCGCCCAGCCGGGGGTGGGCACGGGTCCGAACTGCGGTGGTCCGCGCCGTTCAGTGCCACGGCAGCACCTGGGCCAGGCAGGTGCGTTGCGGGTGGTGGGTGCCCTGCCCAGCACTGCCCAGCACTGCCCAGCACCACCAGCCCCGCTGGCACCACAGCCACTTAACCACAGCGCCAGCAGAGTCATTGGGCTGGGGTTAATCAACATTCATTCATGTTTCCAAGTGTAAATTGAGCATTTGTTTAATTATGTGTAAGTAGCAATACATTCTGGCCATTATCTAAATCACTATTTTATTTCCTGGATGTGGTTTCATAATGCTGGGTTTGTGCTCCAGCCTCTGCATCATTAACAGAGAAGAGTTAATGAATATAAAAGCGTAAAGGCTAATTACACTTTAATTTACAATCATGGTCTCATTTTGGGACCACATGAAATCTGTTTTGAAAACAATTAAAAAAAAAAAAAAGCCCAGTGAAGGTCTGGTGAGTAGAAGGGTTTTGGCACGAAGCGCATGGTGCCGGTGGCCGCCAGGCTGGTCGCAGCGTGGCCACGCGGTGCTGGTGGGGCCAGGGCTGCCCACAGCTCCTGGGAGGCTGGCGGGTCCCTCGCTGTCCCCGCGGGGTAACAGGGCTGGTGGCGGGACCTCGGTGGGGCTGGCGCTGCTGCGGTGACGGTGCTGAGGGATGTAAATTGGAGCCCGAGCGGAGAGCACGGTTCACCTGAAGGAGACAAAGATTTATTGGGCTGCAGATGTTGAAAGCAAAATTCAGCAAGACTGCTGACTCCAGCACTTTGCCATATTTACAATTCCTGGGGATCTAATGGCGTGCTTTCCAGCCAGCGGGGCTTGGCGGCAGCAGGTTCCGGTGCCCGGTCGTTACGGGGGAACAGTATCTGAAATCCAAGCTTGTGACAGGAGAGGTGATGGTGAGCAGTTTGACTCCATTTCTGCCGTGCTGTCTGCGGGGGGATCGCTCCAAGCAGCGGAGATTTGATAACCTCATGTGCCGTGTTTGGTGCGGTGGCAGCTCCCTGCGGGCTGTGGCGCAGCAGAGCCCCGGGATGTGTCCCCCAGCGCCGGCAGTCGCCCGTGGCAGAGACTGCGGCTTCGTCCAAGGACCTCCCTGAGGCTCCGGGGACTCCTCCTCATCCAGTGCACGGCCTCTGCAGGACATGTGTGTGTGCTCCTGGGCTTGCGATGGGCAAATCTCTGTTTGCTTCCTTTATTGTTCAGATTCCCTCAAAAATGAAATAAAAGCCGAGTGCTGACTGCAGGAGGGAGCGGTGGCCTCGGAGCGAGAGGCTCATTCTCTCCGCTGGGCTGGCTGCCTGCAGCCGGCAGAGGAAATAAATCTCCCCGAGAAAACCACTTTGCTCACACAATTTCAATCCAGCAGGGCATAGTGGCATCACTCACTTCTTGTTTTATTTAGCTGATAATCTTTTATTGGGCCAGTCGAGCCCTGTGGAAGTGCGATGCCTTTACCGGGCTGCCACGGGTGCTGGCAGCCGGGAGCTCGCTGGGGCAGCCGGGAGGGCAGCGGTGCCCGAGGGTGACTCCTCCGCTGGGGGCTCCGCTCAGGCAGTGCCATGGCTGTGCCGGGACGTGTCCCCTGGACACGTGGATCCCCCAAACTGCTGCCCTGCAGAAGCACTACAGGCCCCCGCCGTTTCTCTCCCCCTGCCTACGGTGGAGGACAGGACGTGTCCTTCTGCTGGCCAGGTGTCTCTGAAGGTGGCTCAGGGCCATCTGCTCAGCGGGAATTAGAGGACTCAGCACTGGTGGTGGCTCCAGGAGCTCTGCAAATGCTTCTCCCAGTGATGGATGTGCTGAGCCCGGGACAGGGGAGGCTCCTCCACCAGTGTGTACTGTCACCAGGCGCCCACTCGCCCTCCCCAGGGACATGGCTGCTGGGGCTCTGCTGTCCCACCAGGTCCCTGCGGAGTCCATGTGCCCAGTGGTGCGAGCGTGTCCCTGCTCCACTGCAGACACCTGGGGGCACCTCACCTTCCCGCCCCCCTTCCCGGGCTAATGTGAGCGCTGTGCCACAGCCGAAACCTTGCACATCCCTCAAATAGGTTTGTCATCCGACTTGTCACTGAGCGGCAAGGCCATGTCACTAATGAACACATCCAGTGGGCTGAGTACCTGCAGTCGCTAATTGAAAGCGTTCACAATTGGGAATTAATGTGGGTTAGGCGCACTCCCTGCACTGATAAAGATTTGTCTTTCAAAAATCCACCTTTGCTAATGGCGGCAGAGACCAGCCGCGGTGCCCTGCCCCGGCCCGGGGGGTGGTTGGTGGCACCAGGGCTTTTGCTCTGTCCCCGGAGCTGCATCCCGAGTTTAGGGTGACTGTGTCCTCGCGGCTCCTCCCGTGGCAGCCCGATGGCTCAGGCCGTGCTGGTGTGGCACCATCCGCGAGGCACTGCACCGGCATGTGCCGTCCTCTCCATGGCAGTGGGGGCTGCGGGGTGGGTGGCCAAGCCCCCCTGTTGCACCCCTGCGGGACCACAGGGACCTGCTGTGGCATAAGCAGCCGAGGTTTGGCTGAGGCTGACCCACAGGTGTAGGCAACGCCCCGGGGCAGCCCCCCACAGCCCCCCCCTTGTCAGTGTTCCCACCTCCACGCTAATGCTTGTCATCCCAAATCTTATCAGCACTGATTTCATATTTACTTCCAGATCGTGGATGAAAATGTTGAACATCATCATTTGATGATGATTCCCCATTGACAACTACTTTTTGAGACCTGTCAGTCAGCCAAGTCTTAATCCTTTTAATGTGTGCTCTATTGATATTATATAGAGCTAATTTTTTAATCAAAACGTCATGTACTATTAAATCAAATGCCTAACAGAAGCCTAAGTATACCACAGCTTCTCAGTTACTTTTATTAGTTAAACTTTTAAATTAAAAGAATGTAACCAAATTTTTTGACAAGCCCTATTTTCCATAAAACCGTGCTACCCGGCATTAATTACGGCCCCACTCACTGTCGGCTGCTGCTGTTTCAGCTCCTCCGCCGCTGCCTTGGGACGGACGCTGGCCGGAGGGGTGAGCCATGGCCAGCAGGCGCTGGTACAGGGCTGGACGTGCCGGGAACCGGCTGGGGTGCCAGGGAATGGCTGGGGTTCCAGGGAATGGCTGGGGTTCCAGGGAATGGTTGTGGTGACAGGGAACGGTTGGGGTTCTGGGGAATGGCTGGGGTGCCAGGGAATGGCCGGGATTCCAGGGAATGGCTGGGGTGCCAGGGAATGGTTGTGGTGCCAGGGAATGGCTGGGGTTCTGGGATGGCCGTGACGCGGAGCTGCTGCCAAAGGTGGAAGAGCCGAGTTGGGGCCACTTCATGGTTAACATCTTGGTGGAGAAATGGGAATTTTCCTCCTGTGCTGGATGCAGCCTCTGACCTGAAAACCACCGCCCCAGCCTCCCCGGATGCAGAGCAAGAACAGGCGTGCAAATGTGATATGACAGCCCAAGACACACCAATATGGTTACCAGCTGTCCGGCCGCCACTGGGCTGTACTGGTTGGGAAGGCGATGCCCCAGTCACAGATGCATTTCGGGGGGAGGAGGGAGGGCTGGGGCAGGGCCGGGCACAGGCACATACGTGCAGGCAGGCACATGCTGCCGTGTCACTGGGACCTGTCCCACTGCTCCTCAGAGGGGGACAAACCCACCCAGGTCCCACCAGCATCACCCTGCCCCGTGCCACCGCAGGCGGGCTTTGAGGAGCCCTGCCCAGAGCCAGCTGAGCCGGGGCTGCGGTGGCCCTGGCAAGTCCCCCCCTTGCCCAGGGAGTCCCTGTCTGCAACCCTGGTGGGATCCTGCACCAGTCCCTCCTGCGTGAGGTGGCTTCACCAGTCCTCTCCCCTCCGGATCAAGCAACTCTTTGTAAATCTAAATTAATAAGGTTGCACGGCTATAGACACAGGAACACGCGCTGTATCTTGTCTTTGTCGATCAATGCATTATATCATCCCATAAAACTGATTAAAAAGCAGAGCAGTTCATCTCACCAGGTTCCATGTCTCAACATTATAAATTTCATATTATGGTTAATGATTGTCAGTGCAGATGGAGAACACGCAAGCTGATCAGTATTGTAGTTTATAATTAATTATTGGAGCGTTGCTGCAGAGGACACTGAGGAGGGGGTGGCTGCTGATTAGCAATTTATTTTCTCTAAAATGCCAAAGAGCAACATGGAAGAGGAGTTTGTGTGTCTGACGCTGCCCGTGCCTGAGCGTCACTGCCAGCAGAGGGGTCCTGGCTCAGACATGGAGTGCCTGCGGGACCTGTCACCGCCACCGGCTCCACGCACGTGTCCCCAACATGCCTGCTTTTACATACTGAGCATCACATCATGGTATGGAATGTCCCTCTGGTCAGTTGGGGTCATCTCTCTCCCATCTGTGTCGCCCTCCCAAGTTTTTGTGCACCCCCAGCCCCCTCAGTCACAGAATCACAGAGTGGTGGGGGTTGGCAGGGACCTCTGGAGACCATCCAGTCCAACCCCCTGCCAGAGCAGGGTCACCCAGAGCAGTTGGACAGGGTTGCATCCAGGCAGGGTTTGAATGATTCCAGAGAAGGAGACTCCACCACCTCTCTGGGCAGCTTCTTCCAGGGCTCTGCCACCCTCAACGGAAAGAAGTGCTCTGGGCAATCCTGCTTCAGCAGGGGAGTTGGACTAGATGATCTTTATGGTCCCTTCCAACTCTAAAAATTCAGTGAAATTCAGTAAATTCAGTGAAGTTTCTCCTCATGTTGAGACGGAACTTTCTGTATTCCAGCTTTTGCCTGTTGCTGCTTGTCCTGTCTCCAGGCACCACTGAGAAGAGCCTGACCACATCCTCCTGCCACCTGCCCTTTAGATATTGCTCAGCGTCCATGAGATCCCCTCTCAGTCTGCTCTTCTCCAGGATGAACACTCCTTGGTGTGAGGAGCAGGAAAGGCCTCCAGAGCTTAGCAACAACCAAGAACGCCTGGTGCCAGCACCACCCTCATCCCAAACCACAGCACAGCTGCCGGTAAGAAAGTCAACTCTGTCCCAGCTGAGATGGTGACAGCGGGACAGCACATGCCGTCACACCAGAAATTAGCACAGGGTGGGAACTGGTGTAGAGAGAGCAGGAGAAAATAAAAATAATAATAACCAGCACTTCGCCTGAGCCCTGAGAGCGGGCGCAGAGCCCCAGCCGGGTGGGCAATGCCATAATCGTGGCCATTCCAGCACCTTTCCTGCTCCCCAAGCCCTGGGGGGCTCCCGTTCTCCCTATTTTCAGCTGCATCCACCCCCCCCTCCCCATCCTGCCCCGGGCATTTTGGGCTCCCTGTTGTCCGTAGGGAAACCGCGATGAACAGATGTCTCTGCCCCGGCTCTGGACACAGGGATGTTGGTCCCTCAGGCTAAACGGTGACCTGGTTGCCGATGCCAGCTGCTTGGAGAGCCCATGGATGGATGATGTTCTCCTGCAAGACCCCTGCCTGGCAGCCCTGCCCACGGCGGCCGCGGGCAGGGCTGCGGTGGCTAGTCCTCCACTTAGCCCTGGCCACCATGCTCGCTCCTCCCATAACTGGCACCGTTTCATCACCCAGAGCAGAGGAAAAGGCAGCAAATTCTTCAGGAGAATAAAAAAAACCCCCAACAACCCAACCCCAAAGTCCCGTTAAAAAAAAAAATGGGGATGAATTTGATCCCCCCCTCCCCCTGTCCCCCTCCAGCAACAAAGCCATGAGAGGCACCAAACTGGGATGTAAATGGCCCTGTTCTCCAAAAAGATGGCCTTTTTTTTCTTTTTTTTTCTTTTTTTTTCTTTTTTTTTCACAAATGGCATGGCAGACACACAGGGCTGGGGAAGAGACACCTTTGAGAAGGGATGTCACCTGCAAAGGGAGCTGCAGAGCCCTCTTTTTAACCTAATTCGCCAGAAATCATGGAGTCGATACCAGGGGGAGGGATTATTGTTAACCCCAAGTTCTCAGAACTGTCGTGTCAGGAGCGTGCAGGTCCCTGATGGCGTGGGCACAGCGAGGGGACAGGGCAGGACAGTCCCCATGCACCCAGCTGGCTGCACAGGCTGGGCCAGGCACAGTCCCCTTGTCCCTGGACCCCCAGCTGCCCCACGGGGGCTACTGGCCCCTGGCTACCACCCCACACAGCTCCCCTCCTGCTCCCCAGAGGGACCTTTTGATCCAACACACACAGACTAACTCTAAAAATAGCCGAGCACTCCAGAACACTGAAATGTGACTCGTGTTAAAAGGACATGAAATTCTCAAGTGAAATTCACATGGAAATGGGAGGTTGCGGTGGTTTAGCTCTCAGGAACCCAGGGGCTTATGTTTTACAAAATAATTTTATCATTTGAAAAAGAAGTAGCATTGGAATGTTTCTTGTGTGTTCCTGTGGCGTTTGGGCCTGCCCTGTGCCATGGCACCGTCCCGGCCGGGCTGGCACACGTGCCCGTGGGCATCCAGACACGGTGGTGGCCGAACCTTCGGCGCCATGTGGCACAGGGCGGAAAATGCCAACGGAGCCCCGTGGCCACTGCCTGGGCCAGCACGGGGGCTTGGGGGACTTCTTTCTCCAGCAGTAAGAAACTTCACCCCAAAGGAGCGTCCTGACCAGTTTCTCTGGGACAAAACCCCGTGACAAGACCCACTCCGGTATCGTGGCCGGCCCCGGTGGGTCTCCGTGGGTGGGGGGTGCAGGACCCACCGCGCTGCGTCCACCCCCCCATCTCCAGGCCAAATGGCAGCCAGCGGCTCCCGAGGACATGGTCAAGGTCTCCCTGCAGTGTCAGCCGGGGCCGTGGGCACCATGGTGCCCGTCCCACCCGCTCTGTGGGGCAGGACGGGGACCGGGCAGAGGTGAGCACGGCCGGCTCGTGCCAGGGTGCCACAGTGTGAGGCAATTGCTGTGGCCCGCATGGCTCCCGAGCTGCTGGGACAGCCGAGCGGGTCCCCAGCCGGCCAGGGCCAGGGCCAGGGCCAGGGCCAGGGTCAGGGTCAGGGTCAGGGTCAGGGACAGGGACAGGGACAGGCACAGACACAGGGACAGGCACAGGGACAGGCACAGGCACAGGGACAGGCACAGGCACAGGCACAGGGCCAGGGCCAGGGCCAGGGTCAGGGTCAGGGTCAGGGACAGGGACAGGCACAGGCACAGGGCCAGGGCCAGGGCCAGGGCCAGGGTCAGGGTCAGGGACAGGGACAGGGACAGGCACAGGCACAGGGACAGGGACAGGCTGTGCCGTAGGCTGTGGCGCCGGGGGGGCCGCTGCCGGCGGCCTCAAGATGGCGCCCCAAGAGTGGGAACGGCGCCGCAGAACAAAGGCGCCTCAGCCCCGGCCCGCGCTCGGTCCCGCACCGCCGGAGCCCCCCGGGGGCCACCGGGCTCCCCGTCCTCACCGCGACAGCCCGGCAGGAGGCTGCCCCCGCCCGCCCTGCCCCGCTGCTCCGACCCAGAGCCCGGCTCTGGCGCCCTCCCGCCGCGGGGGGCCGGGGTGCCCATGGTGGGGGACTGGGTGCTCATGGCCGGGGGTCGGGGTGCCCGTGGCAGGGGTTTGGGGTGCCTGGGGTGGGGGTCGGGGTGCTCGTGGTGGGTGTCCCCACACACCAGCTTGTCGCAGGCACCCCCACCTGAGGCTGTACAGGAAGGCGCGTCAGCATCGGTCACCCAACAACGTGAGGGCCCCCATGACATTGGGTCAGAGAGGAGCCGCGGGGCGATGGGCACCCGCGGGTGAGGGACCCGGCCACCCGCTGCCAGTGGGTCCTGCGGCACCAGGGCATCCCCATGCCACACACAGCACCTTCCCGCTGGCACCACCGCGTGCTGCCGCAATCCTGACTGCAAACCCGGGCCCTGCACACACCGTGTCCAACACGCGGGCGCTCAATTAGCCGGCATATTAAAGGCGCGTTGTTATCCCCACACGCACATCCTTATTTAGCTCCTCTGTGAGTGTCCCCTCAAGCGAGGAGGAACCTCCCCAGCCGAGCAGCAGCCCCCCGGCATCAGGGACACCAAGTTTTGCTCATCCCATCCCAGTTGTCTCCGGAGGCAGCTGGAAGCGATGGCCCGGCTGCGCCATGCTGCTGCCCGCGTCGCTTTCCTTCTCCTCCCCTGCCCAGGGGACGAGCTGCTCTTTCCCTTTCCACGATGCCACTGACAAAATCACAGCGTTAATTAGTTGGAATGGAGTGTCGAGGGTGGCAGGATGGGGGTCCCAGGGCACCTGCAGCCCCCTGACCGGCACGGGGCAGCAGGGCCCTGCTGTGAACACTGTGGTGCGAGGCTCTCCCCACACTGTGCTCCGTGTCACTGGGGGCTGTGTCATGCTGGCGTGCGTCAGTCACAGCTCGGGAGGTGACAGGGCTGATGTTACGTGTCATAACACCACATATCTGCAGGGACTTTATTTTTTTTTTTTTATGTTTCAGTGCATCTCTCCCCATGGCACTCTGGGTGTGGGAAGGTGGGATGCTGCAGCAGCGTGGGGCCGATGCCCGCGGGAGGTGGTAGCATGGACCTGACAAGCCCTTCGGTGCCAGGTGTGATGCCAGGGGGGTCTTGACTCCCCTCACTTGAGGGGGTGCCACACTTGAAATGCCACCTAAGCTCTTTGCTGGGGTGGAGGACTCCCATGGCCAACCCCCCTGCGTCCTCCCGCCGGGCTCCCCTGCGCCACGTGCCTCCCCGCCGCCGCGCCGGCGAGCCTGTGCCGATGCTCTGGGGGAGCGGGGCCGGGGCCACGGGAGGTGCCCGTCCTGCTAATTAGAGTGTGCTGAGGAGGAACTTGCTCAGCTCTGTCTGGCTTGACATTAAGACCTAAATTTGCTGTAAAACCAAATGGATACGCACACCCACATCTATAAGGCTTTTAGTTCAGCAACAAGTGAATCCATCAAAGCCCAGCACCTAATTTAATAGCAATAATGAAAGGTGTGCGTCACTATTAATTTAAGCACTCCAACATTAGCCTTGCACTTAGAAACCAGCAAGGCAAAGCTATTTACAAATGAATGTACCAGGGCAATAAATTGAAAGTACTGGTTTGACCTGTGGTGGCTGCTTTCTTCATTTATACATAGATATATTTCTATAGATGCATTTATTCCCATCTCTTTAGCAAGGCCTCCCTAATTAAGTTGAAGTGGCAGTGAAAGTGTGGCAGTAAGTGTGGAAAGAAGCTGCTAAAAACATATTTAATTCATTATAAATAATCTTTGGTACTATGAGGTTGGATAAAGGTTTGCAGTATCAGAGCAGGCTGCCAAGGAAGGCCAAGGAGATCGCCTACACGCAGCCGGAGTTTAATGCATCCTGTGGTTTAACCTCCTTGCACCAGGGGAGGGAAGAGCCTGGCTGCTGCGGGAGCCCCCACTTGCATGGGGTGGGTCCTGTGGTGCTGGCACCAGGACCAACATCAGCACCAGCACCGGTGCCTGCCCCGAGAGCGCTGGGGAGCAGGGCAGGGCGAGGGTCCGTGGGTGCCGGGGTGCCGGCTCCGTGTCGCTGCGTGCCGCCTGTGCCCCCAGGATGATAATGTATGTTAAGAGGAAGGTGTATGTCACCCACATTAAAGGAGTTTAATGTGCTCGGAGTCACATTATTGTACCCTTGTAGAATACATTATCTGTCATGCTGCCTTTACAGGCTGTCACCTCGCAGAAAGGCTACAGTGTTCCTGGAAACCATTATCAGCCTCTAATGATATTATCAAAATTGGAGCGCGGCAGGCTGGGGGCGGGGAGGCGGCAGCGCCACGGCTGCTGCTTTCCGTGCCCCGAGATGCGGCTCCCACACGCCCTGCGGTGGGACGGGGGCTGTAGCTTTGCGGACGCCCCCTTTGGAGCAGCAGCCCAGTGTGGGCATACACTGAAGGAGGAGAGGCCCCGGGCATCCCTGGGTGGCCCAGGGGGCCACCATCAGGGCTGGTGTTGTCACCTTGCTGTCTGTCCATGCACACACAGGAGCTCTGCTCACCTGTTGGTGGGGTCCAATCTATGGACACCGTGTCCCGCTCTGGGCTGCCTTTTCCGCAATGACATCCTGCGGGTGCAGCCACGCTGGCAGAGGGTGAGGGGTTTCCTGCTCAGCCTTGGCCGGGTACACAGCAGCTGGGAAGCACCGCTGGAAGCTGTGGTGCTGGGAACTGCTCCTGGCCCTGCAGTCCATGGGCACGGAGCTGACTGCGGCTGCCCCGGGACTTGCAGATGGGGAATCTGCTGACCTCAGAGCAGCTCTGCTGCAGCCTCTGCTGTGCCAGTTCCCGTGTGGCACCACTGCTATGGGGATGCCATCGAACTGGCCAGGGGACCCGGAGGTGTGCCTGGTACATGGGAGCATCTGTGTGATGGGGGTGGGGACAGGGAGAGGCAAGGGCTTGTGCTGGGCCAGGAGGGGGGGGCGGCATGGTGTTTGGGAAGGGGCTGCTCGGCCTTTGCTCCATCACCCCGGCATGGGCTGGCCGTGACACTTAGGGGGCTGTGGGGTGGTGTCACTGTGGTGGCACTTGCAGTGTCTGGACAGCCTCCTGGGGAGGAACTCAGCAGTTGAAGCCAGGGGTGGGGGCTCTGGGGGCTGTGTGCCCTGCAGCCGTGCCCCCGTGCCAGGGCTGTGGGGGCTGCTCTCGCCACCATGCCGGCACCCCTGAGGAGGCTGCATGCGGCTCAGCCCTGCACGGCACGGGCCAGCCAACGTGTCAGCCTCTGAATATTGCTCTTCCCTCTCCCTGTCAGGTGAAATTAAAAAAAAAGGGAGCCTTCTTTTTTGGAGTGTAATCTTCCGCCTGCGACAAGAAGCCACGTAAACTGATAAATTGCAGATTAAACGAGTGCCACACTCCACTTCAGTCCCTGGCTGTTAATTCCCCTGTTGTGCAATTCCCCGCTCTCAGGGCCTGTCAATTCCAGCTAATCGCAGGAGGCACTAAAACACTCTGCCCTGACAGCCCCAGATCAAGAAACCCCTGACTCCTAGCTCAGGTGGATTGCATGCATCACTTATGCACAAATCAGCAATATGCCAGCAGGGAGGAATTATGTCCGATGACAGCCCAGACATGAGGTACATATTGCAGAGCCGGCGAGCCCCAGCCGCCGTGACAGATTGCAGCGTGGGGCTGCGCGCTGGTGCGGGAGCGGCTCCCGGCTGCACCGTCCCCCAGCACACCCGGCGCTTATGCCATGGAGCCACCGGCATCGCGCCTGTGCCACTGCGGGATGGGGCAGCACCAAACCCTGTCCCTCTCCCCAGCCCCAACCCTGTCCCCATCCCCTGCAGAGCCATTGCGGGGGTGAAGGGTACCCCGGGCTGGTGCGGTTGTGGGGCAGGACGATGGAGATGGGGAGGGCACGGGGCTGGGAGGGCACTGTGGGCACACAGGGTGTCTCACCTGGGGAGGGGGGTGACAAGACAGCCCCACTCTGCCCACACTGCAGCGGGGAAAGCCCCGCTCAGCCCAGTCCTGGCTCTGTTTTAACATTTAACTTGCCTTACTCTGTGATCCTGAAAAGCCTAAATTAATGACAGCCTTGCAGTTGCTCATTAATAATTGCTTCATTACTGTATGCGATTGCATTCTCCTGACAATAATGGTGTTTGCTGGTGTATTTCTAATTATCTGGCATTTCAGGTCCCTAATAGAGCCCCAGCGCTCCCCAATGGGAAACCCTCCTCTGCAGTGGGGAGCACAGCCCAGCTCGCCAGCGGCCCCGACGCCTCCCTGCAGTACGTGTGCTCCTTCCTTGGCACTTCCTGGAAGAGACCTGAATCCACCGGTGATGTCCCATGCAGGATTCGGGGGCACCGCGCCGGCTGGTTGCTGAGACCCTCCATGCTGGGGCCCAGATCAGCCACTTCCCCCTGTTGCACACCTGATGCTCGTGCAAAAGCCAATTTGAGAGCAATGATGGGGAGCGAGTGGTGCAGGAGCTCTGCTGAGCAGGGCAGGCACCGCACCGTGGCGGGAGGTGCTCAGCGTGGCCACACCATGGCGGCCCCATGGCCATGGCAGCCCCGGCACCGTCTCACGGGGGAGCAGAGCCCAGCGGGAGGTGCCGGAAACCTCGTCGGGTGCCCACGGTCAGGGCTTTTCGCTCAGGGCTGCCCCGGCCAGGGCCACGCTGCTGCCGGCAGCGGCTGCGCTCACGGCAGGAATGCGAGTGCCATTCGGCAGCTCCTCGGAGAAATTCATCAGGCGGCGGCACTGGGGGAATCGTGGCACCGTCCCCGCACTCGCGGCACGGAAATGACCACTTGTGCCCCAGTTTAGCCCCTGCCGCCGGCTCGGAGCGTGTGCTGCCCCCGCGCTCCCCACCTGGGGAGGGGGCTCATTTGTAGTTAAAAATCTATTGTGACTTGTCAGAAAAATGAATAAATGAGCACATTATTTTTTCATTTTGGAGCTCAGCATCTGTTTGTCTAATCAAGAAAGAGAACTGGGAAAGTCAACCAGGGCTGACGCACACATTTTATTTAACTTTTCCTCTGTCAAAGGAGTTTAAATGTGTAATGAACAGGCCATGGTGATTTGAAATATAATCCCATTACTCTGATGAGATTACCAAGGCTGTGAGAGTTCACAAATCATGCTTAGGGTTTTTAGAGCGAACAACACCCTGTTGAGATTTTTTTTTTTTTTTTTTTTTTGCATTTAAGCAGAGGTGTGTGGGGAGAATAAAACATGACAGTGCTTAACCCTTGGTGCGACAGCAGCGGGGGCCGTGCATGGGGCCAGCCCTCCCCGTGCCTCGGCTGCGCGGTGGCCCCGGCTGCAGGCACCTCCGCAGTGCCGGGGAGCAGCACCCCCCTGGAGTGTGGGCACCTCCCGCGGGCCCTGCACGGCTTGTGTGCCCACACATCTCCGTCCTCGTTGCCGTTCTTGTCCCGGCATCGCACCAGGGAGGCTGCACTGGGGTGTGATTTAAGGGGCATTAATTTTAGCAGCAGCACCCAATACCACACGCTGCCGCAGCAGCGCATTTCCATGAAATTCATGGGCCCATTACAAACATGTCTCCATAAATAACTCCCCCCATTAATCTCAGGGCTGCACCCAGGGCTGCACCATGGTTTTCACCTGCTGGTCCTGGTGCGGGGTGGGTGCAGCCCACGCTCCCAACCGGGTCCCAGCCCTGCCACGGCGACGGAGGGGCAGCTGCAGAAGCCCCTGGGATGCTCCAGGCTCCCACCAGCCCGAACCCAGAGGAGCCTCTGGCTCGAACGGCTCCTCCTGCAGCTCACGGCAAATCCCTGTGGGGACCTGGGAGAGCTCAGGTCAGGCCAGACCCCCAGTGCTCTCCCCTTGGGTGCAGCAGGGCCTGGGTGTCCTCTGTTAAAAGGTCGCTCTTTACTGTCCCAACACTGATAAAACCAAGGTAGTGGCGAGGGCTCGTCTCCGCACGCTGGGCTCGCTGCAGCTGCAGCAGCCTTGGCCATCCCTCACTGACTGCCTGCTCCTGAGCAGGCAAAGCCGCTCATCGGCTATTTTATTCTTTCATGACTCTCCTAGACAAATGCTCAACCACCCTCGGCACGCAATGTATGACCTCGGGGTCTCACCACAAAGGTCACCATCTCCCCTGGTGGATTCAGGACCCTCTAAGCAGCGTTTTTTTGTGCAAAGCCAAACAAGATGGGCAGCCAGCAGCCGGCTGTGAGCAGCACCGGCTGCTGCAGGCGTCTGGGCTGAGACCAGCCCGTGGGTATGAGCCCCCCGGGGCTCCGGTGCTGCGAGGGGAACCACCGCTCTGTGCGTGCGCTCCCCAGCTCACACTGGGTCCGTGCTCCTGACTTCTTGCAAGCATACGCTCTGCTCCATGAGGAGTAATCCACCGTAAAACTTCAAGTGCACACGTCAGCCAGGTCCCCTTCTGACAGCAGAAGAGAAAATTCAGAAAAACTCTGATGCCTCCAAGAGCTACCGAGGCTCGTCAGTGAGAAGCCATCCTGGCCACGTGAGCCACAGCCACCCTCTTCTCCCGAAGCCCAGGAACAATGCATGGAAGGAACAGCTTGCTTTTCTGACCCAGTTGAATGCCCATCTGAATCAATTAAATCTACAACTACCGGGGAAAGACCAGCCCGTGATGGATCTGTGTTCAGCTGCGCACAGATTGCATCCATGAGCTCTGATTTAACTCTTTCAGCAAACACTAAATAGTTGAAATGTCTGTGCTGAGGGAGAGGCTGTTCGGCCCTTGCAAAGCCGGACATTTCCAGAATTTAAGGTTTCCTCCACACCCTGTACTCAGCTGGATCTGATTTTTGAAAGTAAATTAACTCTTTCAGAGCAAATAGACTCATTCCAGGCTCCACACCCTGCCGGCTCCCCATCAAGCCCTGGGAGCATCCTCCGGCAGCGTGTCCCATCCCTGCCGCCCTGTCCCTGCTCCCCGGGGACACGCTGCGTGGCCCCGCTCCGGGGAGACTGCACTAAAAATAAAGCAAGTGGAAGGTGATTTATGAGATGGTGTAAACGCACGTGGTCCGGCAAGTGACTGCGTGCCCCCAAACCTTACCACAGTTTAGACAGCAGAGATTTCTTTATTATATGAATCTTAAGGCCTCACTGGAAGCAAAATATGCACGGATTGAATACCTACTGATATAATGTAATAAATGAATGTAGGTGGGTGGCAACAGCATTATGGCCATGGAAACAAGCAGGAGACTTCTGTCGTTTCTGATACCAAAGTAGGCAATCTTTTACTTCAGTTAAAAAGAATTGAAACTAGGTGGCAAAAGAACATTCACATAACAACTTTAATGTTAAATAGTTCACAAAGTTGGTTAAAGGAGTCATTTACATTGCATTATTTGAAGGGTCTTTCCCCATTGCATCTGTGCTGCATTTGCGCATATAAAATATTAAAAAATTTAATATCATACTATAAAATATTGTTTCTCTTGCTTTGCAGATATTGTGGAAGACTGTACAGTGCAGACCGGCCCCCGCAGTGCGGGCAGAGCTCCCCTCCCGAGGGCACTGGCTCTGGGAGGGCTAAACCTTTAAAAACCAAGAAGTTAAATGCAACAGGTAAGTGACACACAGACCTCTCCGCCTTAGTGTTTATTCCTAAACTACGTGTTAAGGCTCAGGAAGTTTTCTCTGTACAAAAGCAAGGTAGGACACTGTCGGAGGTCACGCTGCGGCAGACGGGGCTGGGCCCTGCAGCCCCCGCTGTGGGCAAACCCCTCTGGGGACCGGGGGCATTTTCTTGCTCCAGAGCCCGCAGCAGCAGCACAGGGAGCTCCAGCTTCCATCAACCACCTGGAGAGATTTATGAAAGACACCTCTGGTGAACTGAACCAAAACCGCAGCTCTGGTTCCCAGTCATCCCACTCATGTGTTCCCTGATGTATTAAGGACGGACAAGGCCAAAATAGTTACAAATCCCAGTACAAAGTAGGTCTTAATGTTTATTTTTAAATAATAATATTAAGAAAAGGTGAAGGCATTTCTCAGTCCTCAGGTGTGAGCTGTCTCAGAGAGGAGGAGCGGGTCCCGGGCGGCCGTGGCAGGAGGATGCTCTCCCTTCCGCCGCGGATACGCCGCTGTGGTTCCCACACACCGTGCCGACTACAGCAATAACTTCCAATAACACGTATGCAAAGCTGAAAAGCACAGTTAAATAAAAATATTTTTGAACAAAACAAACCACAACAGACTTGACTGTCTCAACGCTTCTTCACAAATCGGCTCCCCTGCGATGGCTGCTGTTCCCTGGCTCACGGTTGCCTCCTGCACTTCAGCAACAGAAGTGAAACCATCTGGGACTGCAGCCTCCCCCCAAAAGAACTGTGCATCATATGGACCTTGAAAAAGATTACATCTGTTTATTAATAGTAAAAATGGATACATTTGTCCTACATTTTGTTTTTAGAAATTTGATCATGTCACAAGCAATACCTGTGTGTACGTGGGTGTATTACAGATGTATATAATTTATTTTAACCAGGCTGTGAAATAATATGTAATCACATCTCTTCTTGTGATTGTACATAATACAGTAATTAAATGATGCCAGTCTACGTCATTCTCTTATTTCTAATCAAAGGAACCTGATGCGTAACAGTCTTCTTTCCGGCTGATATGGCTCTTTATTTTTGTCACAGGGGAGACTTCCCATCACCAACGAGGGATAATCTTCCAACCGTGAGAGTCGGGATAATTCAGATTTCTTCCCCGGCTGCTCCCGCCCGTTGGCAGCAGGAACCCCGCAGTCCTGGCTCCCACCGGTCTCGGGCGGTGGGGAGCGTCTCCTCCTCCGAGGTGGGCAGACAGGCTCTCCTCCGGGCTGGCCTTACTGCTGTCCCGATTTCTTCTCCTTCTGGAAGCTAAAGCTTGTTCTCCTGCTCAGCTTTCTTTGTTTCTGAGCAAAATAATCTGCTCTGGCTGTGCTTGCTCGCGACTCTAGAATATAGTTAACCTGCAAAGACATGAAACGGTATTTAATTTTGTCAGTGGGAGAGCCCGGGGAGGGCAAGGACCCTCACACCACCCAGGAGACGAGGCTTCAGCGGAACTGGCCCAGTGGGCCAGCAACAGGACGGCAGAGAGAGCCCAGAGCTCCTCAGAGCCCCACTCGGCACCCACTGCCTTCCCTCCGCTCGGTGCCGGGTGCCGCGGGCTCTCAGCGTCCCCCTCCCTCGACACCCAAACCTCCGGCGAAGGCAGCAAGACCCGTGGTGCTGGCCTGATACAGTAATGGGCTTCAATAAAAGACTTTATCAGCTTCAATAAAAATAATTCTTTCGTTACGATGTTTGCACACTCAGCTAATCTCATAGTTTCCTTGTGTTTTGGCACATTTTACTTGATGAAAGCATTTTTAAATGATATTTAACAAGCCTGCTATTCTCTAAATTTATTATCTCCAGTGCTTTGTGATAATCACATAGATAATTTTAATGGAAGGTTAATGCAAGAATCAAAAAGATAAAAATGCCCTTTGGTCTGCCATTAGCTGGTTAATACGCTGTGGCTTAAAACTTGCACAATTTTATGCACTGTAGAGTGTTTCACTTTCATTGCATATTACAGCTTAAGGCATAAAAATATAGGGAATTTTCATGGTCAATAAAGCCTCAGTCTTTCTCACTTGATCATGTAAAAAGCCTAATTTGAAAAGTCTGATTTCTCTGCATCTCCCAACGCTGACGGAATTGAAAACAAACTGGTAACTTATGCACGAAACCAGAAAATGTTCTATTTAAACAATATGCAGCTTAAGACAAAAAGTACTGTTCAGTAATATTTCTCTCTTGAATATTCATGTTATTCATAACAAACCTTTTTTTTTTAACCTTTTTTTATGACCAGTCTCAGATGTGTCAAGTGCTCTGGATTACAATAGCTTATTTAAGATAAAGTAGGAACAAAAGAGAAGATAAAGTAGGAACAAAAGAATTGGCCTAACAATTCACAAACTAAGTAGAAAACCCCCAAAATACATTCATCTTCTATGTTATTAATAAGAATCATTTTATCGTAGTCAGTTATTTAGCAATCCTCTAAATTCCACATAGAAAATAAAAGCAAACCTGACAGATGGCTTGCCAAGATTGCGGCTTTTTAAATTTTGAGTTGCTATGAAATATTAGCTTGTGGAAAATTAAGTTTACTCTTCCAAGAGCGTTACAAAAATTTGTTTCGGAAAGTAAGTCGATATGTGTATGTGCTGAGACACGAGAAAAGCAAATAATTCTGATAAAGTATCAGGTTGGGGAAAAAAGTAGCCTTTTTGCTCTGTACAGCTGCCCGCGTTCGGCCCCGCGCCTCCGGATGGGGAAACTACCTGGACACAATAAAATTTGGTAGTTTCCTATAAAATTCCACAGAAAATTGGTGTCTCTATTAACTAGAAACAAGCATAAAAGGAAGTATTATCCACAAACAGGCAGTCTGCTGCATGGCAGTTCGAAAAAATAAAATAAAATTTATTTTATCCCTGATAAAATAATAGGGACCAAGAGAGTATCCTGGAAAGTTAAATACACCTTAGTGGTCCTCGGGAACCGCACCATTCAGTATTTCCAGAGCCTCTTGAACACCTCCATGTCTAACAAGTGGTAAAAACCCAGGATTTTGGGTCCCCGTTAAAGTTTAATACTCACCTTCAGTACAATTTCATTGACAGTAGCAGCATCTGATTCAAAGTAAAGGTGTTTGTAGTCATGATTGCTTAGATATGTAAGTTTAAATATTGCATGACCTGCGAAGACAAGAAAAAAAACTGTTCAGAATATTCCTGTAAAGTTTCAGTGGAGCTTGTGTGCCTGACAGAAGAAAAACACAGATGGTGATCTTAGCATACCATCAGCACAACAGAAGGAAGTAATGAAACGCTGACAGGCTTCTCATGTCATTTCAATTTAAGGCAAGTGGTGGCTTACAGGAGCAGCTGAACTCTAGTCAATAAAGTTGGTTTTTCCCATCGCATCCCCACTGCAGGAAACGCAGAGATCTATCAAACGGCTAGTTAGCTCCGCTCAGCCCACGACCGCACTTCAGCCGAACTACCGCGTTAGGACTACTTCATGTCACTATTCACTGTATAATCATCACGTGCAGAAGGTAAGGGCTATATTTAAAATAAAAGGCCAATTAAGCCCAGAATCGTCACGCCAACAACCTCAGCCCAAAACACCACCCAAACCCACCCAGTTGCTGAGGGCCAAGGGAAACCCCATCGCGGTAAAACACACCAGGACGCAGCAGCGGTGCTATGAGCAGGGACTCGCGCCCGGGAATCTCACTTCCTACAAGCAGGACCACCAAAATTAAAGTGAAACTGTAATTTCTACCTGCGTAGCACTTTGCTGGCGGGGATGGCTCTAATTTACATAAAGGTCTCTATGCGGAACATGGAATGAGGCAAAATATCCTTCACTTGTATGGATGTTCATGGCTTCAAAATTAAAATTAAACCTATTCCACACATTATACTTTTCCACCAGTTTTTCTCATAACTTATTCAGTTCAAAGGTCGAAGTTAGCAACCTGTAAAGTAACAGCCGCGTTGCTGTAAATTCAGGTCCTTCCTGGAGGAAAGCTAATGTGAAAACTTATTTACATTATCTAATTCTCTGGATTTCCAAAAAGTGACTGATATATGCTCAGATCTGTGGCCAGAAAATTTGAGATGTGAGTATTTTATTGTGGCATGTTAATTAAACACCATTATGATGCACTAATCTGGAATATAAATCCTATATTGAAAAATTGGCTAATAATAATAATAAAAAACCCCTTTAAATCATTTGATAAATGATGCCTTGGTGGTACTAAAAATGCGGGAATTCCGAGCCGGGAGCTCATCAGCATGTTAATGCATGCACGCCTGGCTCGGCTTGGGACTGAATTCAGCATCTTTATGATTCCAAAGTGCCCGAGCAGCGTTCCTGGGGACAGGACACGGCACCGCGCCACACCAGCCACCACAGCTTTCCCTGGACATCTGGTATTACACACAGTTACAGACACTGATTACTGAAAATGAAAATTAAAATGGTACAAAACACGGTCAGAATCAGAATCATGGAATGGTTTGGGTTGGAAGGTACCTTAAAGCCCCCCCAGTGCCACCCCCTGCCCTGGGCAGGGACACCTCCCACCAGAGCAGGTTGCTCCGAGCCCCATCCAGCCTGGCCTTGAACCCCTCCAGGGATGGGGCAGCCACAGCAGGGCCTGGGTCGGGCGCAGGGAGCAGAGACCCAGGGCTCTGCTGCACCCCCCGCAGCGGCAGCGCACAGAACCAGAGTGAAATATTAGTATGAAAATTAAGCGAGATCACAGCCTCCATCATGCCTGATGAAGAAACCCTCCCCAGTACCCCCATCTTTCTTCTAAACTGGTGATTTACTCCTTTCCGGCAGAAGTATTTGTACAGCTGACGGAAGCAGAACGCAGAACTTTATTTCGAGCACTTGTTTTAGGATTGTGAGGAGTCAGCTCTTTTGATGACAATTAGAGCCACAGCTGCCAATAACAATCCCAACGTGCCCCGGAGCAGGAGGCAGAGCTCACCCTGCTCCCGCAGGGAGCCCAGCACTGCCCGGTGCCATGCCAGCGCCACGCTCCCGCTCCGGCACAGCCCAGCTCCGGCACAGGCCCACGCCGTGATTTAGTGGAAAGAGGCTGAGAAGACTTTTCTTGGGAAAGCCCCATTACAGCATTATGTTTATGTGCGCCGTGTCCACATTACACTATTTGCTGCATGAAATATGAGTTCATTGAAATCGTAACTGGCACTTTGCTCTGCTACTTCTCCAGCCAGATGGAATTTATGAATTGTGAGATTGATTTCCATTTCCAAGAGTGCTTAAATACACGACGTACCTCTTTCCAATGGAGCACCACCCTTGGCAATTCAGAGATCAATAGGAACTTCAGCGGTTCTATATTTCCATAAAAGAATATCTGGTAACAAACAGCAGCAGCTCAAGTGGCGTCTACCGCACATGGTGGTAGAATTAAAACAAATGCAGATCTTGCACGAATGGGTTCATTACCGTGACTCCTACACCCACAACGGTTTGGTGTCTGTTAGCTGCGGGTCTGAACACACGCGTTCAAGTCCAGCAAACGCCAGCGCGTCTGTCTCTGCCCTGCTCCGGGGCCAGGCAGAGGAGTATCTAACGTCAGCCTCCGCAGCGGATGGCGAGGGTGAGCTGAACAGGGGGAAACTTCAGTATTTTGCAATCAGAATTAATCAGCTGTGCGATGGAAAATGCAGGTTACTCCCAGCTATGTTTATCTGTTAAAACATTTATGGATGGCAAATGAAACGACAGAAGCTCATCTGTCAACACAGGCTTTTGTCGTGCTGTAGGAGAGCTCACAAACCCGGGCGGGTTTCGTGCCACTGTTCTGTCCCGCACCAGCCCCGCTCCTGCCGTGCCCCCCAACCCGCACCGGGTCACCCCACTGCGACAGCCGGGAACCCACATCATCCCCGGGGTGCCCTCTGCCCTCAGCTCCCAGCGCTGATAAATCTTCCCTGGCCCGGGCACACTAATAGGCTCCTGCGCGGTTACACCTGCAGGAACACCGACAGCAGCCTCGGGCGGGGGGCAAGATGCTACTTCACGGGAAGTTCAGCGAGGAGGGCTCATTTACTCTTCCAGCGCTATGTCTTCAATTCAGTCGTTTGGCACATCTCCTAATTTTTAACATTAGTATCCTGCCAAAAAAGCGGAGGCAGAGGCTAGTTACGGCACGTCCAACCCTCCCTCCAAACCCACCAGACGCTCCCGTCTCTCCTCTGCCCGTCGCAGGTTGGTGGGACTGACCTGGTGCTGCCTCCGCCCAGCGCTTCCCCCCCCGGCTCTCAGCAATTCTGCAGGTGAGAAATCCTGCTGAATTACAGCTTCCAGAATTACTGACTAAAATGTGCTCATACAGTCATTGGTAAATCTTGGGCTAATTTCTGCAAGTTGCAATCTTGGGAAAATACACAAAAACTTTGCAGTCCACCATGCTTCACTTGATACAGGTGAAAAAAATGTTCACTTTTTCATCTAAGTAATAAAGTCTTTTTATCAGAGGCTAAAAAATACACTTTTTGCCTGGAAAACATTGGAAAGATGTGAATTTGCACAAGAAAAGATGATTCTTTTTACCAAATCTGCCAAGACTAGAAAGAGTTTTACTTCTTCCTCTCCCATCCTCCAGTTGTGACTGCATCAAAACCCTCTCTTTTGCCAATGCCAGTCTTTAAAACACAGAATTAAATCACTAATTAGATGGAGGATGAAAAGAATATTCATGAATTGGACAAAACAGAAAATAAACACTGGGAAATGCAAATTTATGTTAATTTTTCAATATACCTTGATGATTGCTTTGTCATTACAGGGCCATAAGGCAGAAGTCAACAATGAAGAGTTATTAGTGGAATAAATAGCTAAAGACCTCGCTGAAGAACAAAACACTTATGGGCATCATTTGCCATCATCACAGGTTTTCACCATTTCAGAAACTGTTACTACCAAAGGGTCAAACCCTGAAGCCTCTTCTCATAGAGTCCCAGGCTACAAAGAATTAAACTAGTAAAAAGGCAAGGAATGATGACAATAAAATACACACAAGCAATGTTTCTGTCCAAAGGCAAATTTACTTCAAACACTGCAAGAAATGGGGTAACCTCTGCTCACCGACCATTGCTACATTTGATCTAAAAGCCTGGGGAGGGACTCTGCTGTTTGATACCCACATGTGCTACCTCAAAAATGATGCTGTGACCCTGGAGCAGGGCCTGAAGGTCCTACAAAAAATAAAGTGTTGCATCATCATCAAAACACACATCTGGACAATCTCTAACAGAGATCTCTCACAGATCTCAATCTGTGAGAAAACTCACAAGTTTTCTTCTAGGGGGATGTCACGAGCTGCACCGCAGGGACACGGTACCGAGCTCGGTTAGTGACACAGACTGAACAGGAATGTTGTCCTGAGTGTAAAAGTGGGGTTAAGCCCATTTTACGCAAGCGATACTTATCCGAGAGGTACTTCTTTCAGAGGTGATGTCTCCTTCAGACGTAGTGACACAACCAAAGTTGTGGATGAAATCCTGACCCCACCAGTGAGCTCAGCCTGCCACCACCTACCTGTGATCGGTCTCCTTCAAATCACGGCACTGCCGAAGTGGGGACAAATTATATGAATGTTAAGGAAAAAAACCAATAGTTGTGGTCCTGCTGGCTTGCCCCATTCTCTGAGGGAGCAGCATATTTCATGATCACTTTTCCTACAACTCAGGTCTTTATATTCTACTGAAGCTTATTATAAAACATTGCCATTAGTGGATGTCTTGTTTCCAGATGTCCCGAAAGCAGAGTTGCAATTAAGTGCTGCATACATCCACTTTTATGTCAAATTGTGGTAACTATTCACACATCTGGATTTTTTTTCCCCAAAGCCTTTTGTTTCTTCTTCAAATTATTATCAAAGGCAGAATACTAATAAAGATTTTTGCAAGAACGGTGAAAATTGAGGTAGAACTGGGGGTTGCCCAAAACCTCTTCACCAGCAACCTTGTTTGGGAAAAAAGATGATAAATAAATCAAAATGCACTAAACAGTGTTTCCACATGGCAATCGCCTCCTTCATTGCGTCTGCACCTCATCAATCACGCCATTGTCTGCTTGAAAGGCGAGCCTTGTAAATGTCATATCCACTCAAGCCCAAGGAGAAGCGAATCAAAATGCAGCAAGGAGTTTTAATTGGATAGTGTAATTAAACTAAAAAACCCCAGCAGAATAGCTTTGACAGGATAGATGAAGACCCCTTTTAATAGGGCTACAAAACATATTTGTTAAAAGGATGAGGCAATGCGCACGCCTGATTGTGCTCCAGAGGACTTTTACGAGAAGGCTGTTTGATGGGGATGGGTTAATGCGCTGCCGCCCGGCCGGGGGGTGGGAGAGCCCAGTGTCCCCCTGTCCCTCGGGCCATGGGGCTCCCCTCCTGCCAGACTCCCTCCCTGGGCGAGCATGTTGCAGGAGCTGACGCCAAACCCCCGAGGCTGCTCGCCAAGTCCCCGACAACTCCAGCATCACTGAGGCTCAGGCTGCATCCCCAACACCCCTGGCATTGCTGGGGCTTGGGCTGTCCCCCCAACACCTCTGGCATCACCGGGGCTCGGGTGCCCCCCAGCCCGGCGTGATCCAGCCCTGCCACAGAAAAGGGGGAAGGCAGCAAAGCCCTGCACCATCTGTGCCACCGCTGCTCTCCCTCCGAGGCACCCACCTGCTCGGCAAACACACGTCCAACACACTCGGACTCGTCTCTCTGTTACACGCTTCGAGATTTCTTCCACTCCCTGCCCGAACTTTTTCTCAGCTGAACCCATTTTTTTACCTCTTGATCAGAATCTGCGATTAGTCTCCTATCAAGTACGAATTTTCCTCTGTTATTTCACACACCGCGTTATTCACAGCGGGAGCTTGAGTATTAGGAAGTACCACACAATATTTTGTGCACCATTTGCAGAGCACACGGATAATTGTTGCCTTTCTGCTCTGCCTCCACTGCAGGGCTCTGAGCAAACGTGCAACATCTCTATTTAAGCTCCCCGAGCAGCAGGAATCCATGCCTTCCCAATGCTTTCTGTGTGTTTTTAGTCCTTTCACAACCCAATAATGAATTCATTAAATTAGTATTACCCAATGTGCATAATCTGGAGGAACTGGATACTGAATTAAAACATCAAATACCTTTAGCTTTAAATGAAAACTACATAAAAGCGTTTCAGGCATCACTTTGGCTATCACTTACAGCCAGTATGAATACTGCTAGAAAAGCTATTTTCGTGCAGATGTGGAATTCAATGGGAAAGACTGACTCGTGTAGCAACATCAATCAAAACGTCGGCTCCGCTGGCAGCTCCCGACAGTAAGGCAGGTTCAAAGGTCACAGGATAAAGAAAAAGCCAAGCTCTGGTTCAGCTCTAATATCTCCTCGCTAGAAGTCTTGCAAAGGTACCTACCCCCCTTCTGTACCAGGCGGCTTTCATTAATCTTCTTGCCATCTTTTTTAACTAGTCATGCAGAACCGCTCGATAGCGAGACATATAATGGGGAGGCCCTGTGCCTATTACCAGGTTAACACTCTGTTAAGCCCCAGTGCAACAATGGAATAAGAATTTAAAGGAAATCTTAAGCTGCAGGGTGCAAAGCAGGCAATTAAATTACAAACCGAAGTTACCGGCGTACTCCGTGACCTACAGAACACCTTTGTTTAGACTACCTTAATATTGAGGATATTTTGACCTAGCAACCGAGATGTATCTGCTTCATTAAAACAACAAAAAAGCAGAAACGGGATCACAGAGAACGTTTCTTCACTGTTTCAAGTAAATTATCAAATCAATCCCATTTCTGCAGCTATCGTAAAATACACATGAATGGACTTAGCCCACGTATTTGGAAAACCGCACGTCTGCCCAAGTGATGAGCCCCAGACCTGCCCGTGCTCTGCTCGCCCCTCCATGCACCAGCTCCGGGCTCCCGTGGCACGATGCCGGGGTGGCCTGGTAGCCCTGGCCCTGGGGGGGATGGCCACCACGCGTCCATCACAGCCATGCTCAGTCCATAGAGCACTTTGTAAAAAGGCAGCGGTCAGTGACACTGAAGTTTCTCTCTTGTCCAAGTAATGTAAGAGACATTAACAGAATCAGATTTCCTTTAAATTACACTATTGCAAAGGGATATAATTGTATTAAATGTATTATGTTGCTTCCTTAAGACTTTATATTATGTACACTTAATTGAGATACAAAGCTCTTTTCAGCTATAAAAATGACAACTACTTTATTAAGGCTTAAATCTTATTTCTCAATGATAGGATGCTTCCTTTCAAGATTCAAAACATTCAGAATCTCTCGTGATAATCAGACGGAACCTGATTTAAACAAGCCGTTTATACACAGTGTCTTCAGGTTCTAATGGCATTTGATCGAGCCAGCAGGGCCATTACCTCTTCCCTCTGTCTAAATTCAGGGAGTCTGATCTAATTTACAAATAAAAATTCAAATGCTGACCCAGGCCTACTACAAGGGCAAACAAAAATCATCAGCCGTTCCTGCCTTCAATACCCACACTAACGGCAAATTAGAAGCCAAAGCTTTCTGTTTTCATTTTCTGTTCCCACCGAATGGGGCTCCAAGTTCTGCGCATTCACGGCACAGGGAACCTTCAGCCCCTCCACAACGACCCCGAGTCTGTCCCTAAATGTTGACAACACGTCACCTCGGCAGAGGGTGAGTCCTTTAGCACTCACACGAGTGCCACTAAAGCTTCACTGCGAACCTGGCTTTCCAGAGAAAACTAACAGAAAATAAGCCTGAGCTCTCCACTATATTGATAAGCATTTTCTGTTTTTACATTTCTGCAGAAAAGTACACGTAAAAACTCGGAAATCTCTTTAATCTGCAGAAAGTAAGAGCAAACTGAACATTAAACCATGTTAATTACCACGTTCAGAGGAACAACTGTTGCAGAAACCTCCAGCTATAACGATCCCAGCGACCAAACTCCACTCTCAGCAGCCCTTGCCCTCACTAAAATAACGTAAGGTCACACTGGGGGCTCCTGCAAACCCTTCAGCTCTCTGCAGAATTACAAGAAGTCAGTCTAGCGACGCGGGACTCGGCTTTATCCTACCCCCAGCCGCCGGTGTCTTGGGCAGGCAGGCAGCTTAATAAAACATAGACGGTGTTCTCAGGCAGTGTAGCTGCAGGAGCTCCGTTACATGTGCAGAACACTTCTGAAAGACGAGATGGAGCGTGTTTTTGTTACAAGAGATAAAAACATGAAAACAAAATATATTGCAGAACTCGAAGACCTTATCTTCACTCAGCCTCTCTTTCTTTGCAATAATTCATTCAAGGAAGATCCGGGAATAATTTTTGATGTAAACTCTGCTACAAACATATATCACTATGCTGATAAAAATCACAGACAAAACTTGTGAAATACAGTGAGTTTCATTCCTTTATGCTACTAAAATAACTTTTTTCCATTTAAAATTCAAGAGATACTGATCTACTGTTAAGAGTTCCCCAAAATGTATCATTCTGAGATGTCATGCTAAAAGTCTCTTCTACTGGCCTAAAATAATGACTTTTTGAACATCTTTAGTGAATGGGGAAGAGGTCAGCAGATTTCAGGAGGAATTATTTTCACCTTTTAGAACTACGCTGAACACTTATTTAATAGGAAAAGTTTATGATGGCCATGTGAAAATGAGTAAATAAAAAACCTTGGTATCATAAAGGTTCCTCTGTCGTAACCTGTCAGCATCCTCTGCAAAGTGACCGCGATTCTTCATTCAACGGTCTCCACGTGGAGGTACTGTCCTTCTGTGCTGGGCTCTGTCTGGGGGCTGACATTCTGCCCCTGATTTCTGCCTGGGTTGGCAGGATTTGGGTACAAAGATCATTTCCCACAGCAGCCTCTGGGGCTGAAGAGCCCTGGCCCCTGCAGGACACAGCTCTGGAGGTTCAGGGGCAGCTTGAAGGTCTCAGACCATGGTTCTGATGGAAGCGTGAGCTGGAAACTCAGCTTTCAAGGCTGGCTTTTCAGATACAGCCTCCTTTTGTGGGCACAATTCCTCCATTACAAGTGTTTGCATATGAAATGAAATGAAGCTACAAAGCCAGAGGTGTTAATATATTTACAAGCACAAAACTGCACCTTGAACTCTAAAGAGAACCGTTCCAGGCTCTGGACTGCCTGGTCATTAGGGAAGTCTCTCCTTGGGATCACACCTTCCCAAGGACCATGAAATCTTGCTGGAGAGACAGAAAAGGGAGACAATGACTGGACTAAGAACATGGAAGTAGGAAGGGGTAATGAAGGGGAGAAGGATGTAGTTCAATAATTGCTGATAAAATCTGTGGCAGCCATAAATTTACTCTTCCAAGAGAATTCAACAGATCATTACCTCTGTAAATATGTATCACATAATTCTCCCTCTCTGTCACCTTGCAGATAAGTACTTAATACTTAGCATCCCTACCCTGCAAAAGCACAAGTGTAATAAAACCCATCTGAGCTCTTGAACCGCAGTTACTTTTTGACAGGAGATAGTTAGATTTTGGCCCCAGTGGAAGACATTGCCCAATTGCCCCAGGGCCTATCTGGTGCTTTTTAAAACAAATTTTACAGACACAGGATCCCATTACTGCACTGATACAACAAGCAAAAGCACTCGGCTTTTGAAGTCGTGCCCCGACCACAGCAAACTCTGACCCTGGCTGACGACAGGCTGAACTGGGGTATCCAGCCCGTCCCCCGCTGCTGGCCAGGCGCCCCCACGGCTTCCCCAAACCCAGCCCTCCCAGCGGCACGTCGCAGTCCCGGTGACCCTGCAGCCTCTGCTGAAGCAAATTTGGACAGTGCTGATACTTACTGCGTGTCCGAGATCCTCAATGGCACCTAAGGAATTGTTTAAAACCAGTCTGGATGTTAGGAAGTTTAAAAAAATTGCAGTTATGTCCAAACATGTATTTGACTGCTGTGCTGTGGGGCCAGAGACAGCCCGGCAAAGCCAGTGTCCCCTTGGTACGACGCTGTCACAGCTACGGACAGTGGTCAAGGGACACCCTTAATGATGCCATTAAGCTGTAAGAGGCATTAAAAGGACACTCATCAAACATGTATCTGTTTATGTTGTGTTCTCTGTAACAGAATCGAGTCAGATTAAAAACATCCTATGATGAATAAAGTACACCTATAGAAAGAAAAGGACATGGTGGCAATAATTCTTTGGACATCAAGCACATACAGGGAGGGAGAGAAGAGAGAACATAAATAAAAAGGACTACTCACTTGGGCTTTTTTCTTCCGCAAGGTCACAGGCACAGAGGAGTTCAGAATCGATTGAAATGGGTTTCTGCTTAATCCAAAACTTAGTGCTGGCCTTCTGATTAGTAACAGGGTCTATCTCTACCTTGTCTCCAGAAATACCTGAGATGAGAAAGAATAGAGAGCCACAACAGTGATCTGTTTAAGCGATTTCGTATCAGCTGTTTGACACACTTTATAAATCTTAAATGGGATGAAAGTATATTGGCCTTTTGGGCTTTTTGAAAGCACAGGAGCTTTTGAAACCAAAAGCAAATGGTTATCAAACTGCACCGATAATCTGCATTTTATTCTCCTGCATGAGCATACCAACCAGAAAGAAATATCACAGAAAAAATTCTTCTCAACACATACAGAGCTCTTCCGGAAGCAGGAGCTACATGAGCTGCAAGATTTATAAAAAGATACTGCTAGTTTTTCCATCATGGCTATTCTATGTAATAGACACTATCACCCACGGTCCCTGTTCTCTCTCCTGTACAGCATATACAATATATCCTCCATAGGAGAGGACACCACCCATTTGCAGCATCACAGAGACGCTCTTTGTGCTACCCAGATCCTCATAAACAAAGACCTGCAGTCCCAGAGACCCTGGCCGTTTTTACACTGCTGGCATTTTAAAGCCAGCTCTAATTAGGCTGCTCTGAGCTCAGGCTGAGGGTCTGGGCAGCTCCTGGCACCGGTGCCGCTTCCCAACACGGGCGTCCCCAGACGGGGGGACGTGGGGTGACCTGGGCATGGCCATGTCCTGCCGCAGACCTTCCGCGAGCGAGAGCAGGAAATTCCTCTGCCGTCCCTCCGCGCGATGCTCCCGGTGTCGGGCGAGAGGAGCCCGTCCAGTGGGACACTGCCAGGCTCACAGCGTGCTGGGACCGGCCCAGACCCACGCTCTGATTTATGGCCGAATTTATCAGCATATTGCGAAGCTGCACTGATGAACAGAAGCTCATTGTTCAGTAGCTGTTGACAGGACAGAACAAACTTCCCAGTGTGCTTTTTACATCAAGATGTGTGGAGCCTTAAAAATAATTACATTTCTTCTGTCATGAGTTATAGGTGAAGCTCATGAGAAAGCCACAAAAGGAAGCAATACAGGGAAAAAGTATTTAAACATCATTTAACTCTTGCATCTCTGGAAAATCAGCAGAGATAACCTTTTCCCTCTTGAGGGTTCCGCCTCTGATGCTGCAAACACATTACGCTCAGCTTGTCTGAAGCACAAGGAAACCCTAAAGGAGCTGATGATAACACTTTGTGTGACAAAATAAAAGTAAGATGCCACACATGTAACGGCTCTTCCAAGCCCTCAAAAGTAACTCAGTATTTCCTAAAGTCTGGTCACGTGGCCACGGTTCGTTTGTATTTTATGCAACTCTAAAATCAAAGCATGGGGACACCCACCAGGACAAGGCCACCTTCGTTTCACCCTGGCTATCAGGACAGGGTACAGTAACTCCACCAGCCCCCTCCCCCTTTTGCTAAGCCAAGAATGCGCTTTGTCATTAAACATACGTCACATCAGAGAGATCACATTTCAATTAAGCATTGTATCAAGAGTCCAATTAACACAAGAACTGCTAGAACTAGCTAATTTGAGCACGCTGATGCTGTATCTGGAGCCCATTTTGTTTTGTAATTTAATTTTGGACAGATTATTTAAAATTGGCGTTGTTAGTTCACTGTAATCATTAATTATTCAAAATTGCATTTTCCATAGTTTAAAGAAAATATGTGAAGTTGATGGTACAAGTTCTTATTTTCTCACTGAAAAAAGTCAAGGCAAGTTCTAAAAATAATGGTGCAAATTTTTTGTGTCCCCATCCCTTCCTCTAAAAATGTCACCCCTGAAAATATCCTTAAAAAAATTTCACTGTATGGTCGTGCAACTTCAGAATTCACAGTCAGTCAATATTGTTAATGCACCTTGTTAATTTGATAGGATTTGTCAGGTAACTCCACTGGAAAATTATATAAAACTGTTCCAGATGAACAGATGATAGTGACATGAATTAAAGTGATAGAACAATAGTGGAATATAAACCAGAAATGACACCCAAAGTGGCTGTTGATTTATTGCCATCCTGAGTTTGGTTCTGGGCTTCCATGTATATTAGTGCTACAAATCTGGGTCCATTTAGCAGCGAGATGCTCATACATACATCACCAGCTCCTGCTCCAAGCCAAGGTCACTCCCCGTTGCATCAATCTTTTCAGCAGAGGCTACTTCACCAAGCATGGATTTTGTAACCATCTCAGATGTAACAGACTTCCTCCTCTTTCATCTTTTTTTTATCATGTAAAATACACTTTAACTTCTATTATTTTTATCTGCAAATTGTTGCTGTATACTTCATCCATTATTTCTGTATCTCGGCATCACTGGCTTAAGCTCACACACATCCGAAGAGCACATTGACAAAGAATGTTGTCTTTTTTGTGTTATTGTTCTCACAATCTGTATGTGTTGAAACCTAAAATCAAAACAGGATTATGTACGTGGCTTCTGCAGTCCCTGTATCGCAGCACGAATTAGTCATACTCAAAAACCAACTAAAAATGCTGCTTCTACTGTTTTTTTAATTCATTCATTTTATCAAAAGAAATGTCATCGATGTTTTACTCCAGTAACACTGTTCTGTTCTTGCTTCCTTTGTTGGGGTCTGCAACTGCCCCCCCTTTTCTGAAACACTTGCCAGCAGTAATTTTCCAAGACAATATGTTTCTTTCGGTTTTGCTAATGTGATACATGAGCAAATGCGTCTTATTCCTTCAGAACAATATAGAACCTTTGTGAAAATGTTGAGAGGGCTACTGTATGTGCGTTGCACTGTAACATGAGCTAAAACATAACACCCCAGACACTAAACTGCCATGGCTAAAGCTTTCCACCCTAATAAAAGCAGCAGTCAGAAGGTGGTCGTTCCTCCCACGGTCATTCGCGTACCACTTTTTACTCTCAAGAAGAACGATGCACAATGCACAGACCAAGCTCACTCCAATGCTTTAGGTAAGCCTTGCCTCAAATTAAATGATCGGGCCTCAAAACAGCTACATTTCAAAAAATACCGGTATGCAAACAATAACTGACAACCGCAGCTCACACTGTGGCTACCTGTTCTGTGCTTTGCTGTGGCCGCTACATAGAACTGACGACATAAAAAAGCTGCAGAGAAAAGTCTTTGCAACTGGCCATCTTTAGAGTGACACAGAACAGCCTCCGAACCACAGGTACTGGTGAGCGATGAAAAAAGATCAGACGTCTTCTTTACCATCTGAGGTTGTAGGGAGCACTCTGTCACTCGCAGAAGATGAACCCATTAACACGCAGCAGCACTAATCCAAAGAGCACCCCAATGCCTGTTACCGGCACTGCTGTTCTAACACCTTCTAAAAATTCATGAGAAACCCAGCAACACATACTTATTTTCACTTTATTTAAAGGTTTTGATGCTGCACATCTGCCCAGACTTTGAATATCTCACCAGGGTTCTCTTTGATTTTTAAAAAGTAATTACATTATAAAAATTGCATTGTCAGCATACTGCCACCAAAAATATACAAGTTCACATATTGTTATAAAAGGGAAATTTTATGGTCCTTACACTACCGGACAGGGTCAGCTCCTTCACTGCTACACAAGTTAAGCCATTTGTTTCATTTAACAGCTATTCTCCTTTAACCATTTATCTTTAGTGATCTGTCATGACCTTTCAAGCTCTCGTTTCTGACACTTTCCAGACACAGTGAGTCAAACTTCACTGGGAGCAAACTATCACACCCCCGTAGTTTGCTCACAAGCAGAAACCGTGCCCCGCACTCTCCTGCTTCAGCACCAGCTGATAAATCCTTCCATAACAAGACAGTTCAAAATAAACTAAGGAAGCCTCTTCCGTAAAAATTTGAGAGACACATACTTTTATATGTGCTTAAGGATGGAAGAATGAAGAGACTGTACTGACAATAATACAGGAACTGCCATAGTGTAAATTTAACAATTCTACTGAATTCTACAGAATAAATGTATTTTGTAAACATCACGGCACTTAATATTTTACTGCTGAATCATTTCTTTATGGAAGGTATTTGCAGGAATGTCACAGGTCACCTACCAATGCATCATTAATCAAATTTTCACAATTTAAACACAAAGATAAAAAGCCATTCAATCATTTTAAAACAGTAATGGGGCTTTTATAATTCAAGATTCTGTCATCCCTTGGCCTTCGGGTTTTCAAAAGCATTCAGAAAGCTAATAAGGACAATATAAAACCTTTAAAGAATGTTAGTTTTATTTCATTCCACCTCAAATTTCCACTTCGTTGTTAAAATCTTCCAGTCTCCGAAAAGGAAAAACCTAATCATACCCAATTTTGCATAGTCTCATTTAAAAATAACAAAACAGTTGGCAAGAAGCTTTCCATTAGGAAGCTTAGATTAAAAAAAAAAGAGATGGGGTCATTAAATAATGGCCTTCTTTCAGAAGAAACATGTGCTAGCTGATTGGGGATAATAAAAACACTGAAGATTTTCAAGTGAAAGCAATTTTTTTTTAACTGCTGAAATGCTAGCAACACTTTCCAGTGATGTGCTCCACGATAAAAGGGACCAACGTGATAATGACTGCTTTAAACCCATCTGAGAGGGACAGTCAGCTATTAGACATGGCCAAAGGTTTGAGCCATTCCATTTTCCTGAGCGCCGCAGCCCGGATTGATTTACCTAACTGAACATCAGTGGTGAATCGAAGCCTATGGATCATGCTGACTTTGAAGGACTTGTAGTGGTGGCTACTGAGCATGTCCTGAACCGTAGCGATATCGATCTGAGGGTCTTCCTCCGAGACCTCTTCTCCTCTTGAACCTGCAAAACAAGCCAACAGCAATGAGCCAGAGGTTTAGAAGAGGGCTCAGCTCGCAGGTGAGCGCGGCTGGGACGGCTGCAGCTGCAGAGGGCTTTTTGAGAAAGACCAAAACGCTCAAGTCCACGTCTCTGGAGGAGGAAATTGCCACCCTCCATCCAAAGACCAAGTCACTAATTCATTAAGGACATTACCACACATATTTGTGTCCCACAGGGAGAGCAGTGCAGCGTCCCAGCGGCAGATTCTCAGGTGACAGGAGATGCCCCTGGACTGCAGACCCCTGGGGGGACCCCCCGGAACCCCAAAGCCTGTCACCCCGGGAGGGAGCCCCAGCCAGGGCAGGGCTTTCCCATGCCACCCTTGATGTACACCCTAGCAGCGTTCCCCACGCAGGACGTGACACTGGATCTTGCTGCAGCACCAGCAGCACCCCGGGCACTCTGATCCTAGCCCTGCGGTAACGAAGCTGCGCTTTATTTACTGATTAGTATTCTCATTACTACTGCAGGTACTGGCTTTATAAAAGGTAACATCCCATTAAGCCAAAATGTCAATTACTGAAAAAATATAACGCACTTTAAAGATTTTTTACATTTTATGACGTTGGATTAACACCAATTTAAACATTACTATAATGCGATATATAATTTTGCGCAGAGTAATTTCTATGCCAGCTGCTAATAAAGCATCTCAGCTCTAAATGATCATTCAGATGCTGTTAGATAAAGTGGTATAAATATGTTTGAAAACTGATTTAGCTTCTTACAGAAGATACTGAAGAATGACACGTTTTGTTTAATATCCCAGCTAATGTAGTCCTAAAAGCTGAACCAACTGCCAGTTCAGAGGACTGCCTTGGCTGCAGGAGATTAATCAAAACTTTATATTTTGCTGAAATTTTAATAACGGGAAGATGAGATGATGGAATTTTAGTACAGGTCTTAAAGATCCAGCAAAGCAGGCTAAGAACTTTTTGTACTAATTTTGCACAGTTGGAGCAGCCTCAACGTGAACACTTCCTGCACCGACCCTTCTCGCTGGGGAGGTACATTCCTGTCCTGTTTGGGGACCTGGGCTCGCAGGGAAGCTGTGGTGGGTTCCATCGTTGGCCTCACCAACAAGGGGAGGTTTGCCTGGGCCCTGGCACTGGTCTGGGGCACGCGCTGTGGAGGCAGGAACTGGCTGCCTTTAACACGGCAATTTAGAGCCGCAGAAGCAGCCCGTTGGCTGCAGCACGGGGAACTGTCGGGGTGGTGGCCATGAGCCGGAAAAATGTGGGAAAGAGTGAAGCAAAAGCCCACCTGAGCACATTCCCACTGGCTGGAAGCGTTCCCTTCTCTATCCGTTAATTCAGCAACCAATGTCGCTGCTTGTGATAAGTATCTCTGATGTCTGCATCAAAGTAAGGTTGGCATTTGCTGCTAAATGAGTCAAAATACAGGCTGAGAGCATAAAGCTGGAGATTCACGTTTCTCGGGGGTGAGTCCCATCCGCATCCCGCCCTCCCGTCGGCGAGCGGGTGCGGGGTGCCCACTCCTCGCCCCGCAGCCCCCCAGCAGGGACCCGCCTGCAGGGAGGGGGGACAGCAAAGGGTTAACCCACAAATGGGGCTGTGCCATTCGACTTGAAAGAATTCCAAAAATCAAATGAAACAGTCTACATGTGAATTTATGCAGAGCCATCTTAACATTGCAACCACTCTATGCTCCAGAATGACAAGATAAATTGTAATGGCTCCTTCAGAGACATTACAATGTATTTTGTCAAAGACCCCTGTGTTAATGTCTCTATACTATGGATTATCATAATGTATCATGTCAAACCCTCATGCTGCAGTACTTCAACGATACACTGAGATATGTCAAACTTTTTGGTGCACTTAAAAGCATCCTGGAGCACGGTGGCACGGTGGTGCCCGAGAGCCAAGCAGGAGGGTGGCAATGGCGCTGCCGTCCTGCGGCCGAGGGCGAACCGGGACCCTCTTCCACCCACAGAAACCAGTGAAACCCTTGTCCAGCCCTGGTGGTGGCTCCCAGTTGTCCCTGTCCCCACGGTACGGGGTCACAATGGCTGCACCGGGGTGTCTCCTGGCCTCCTGGGGACAGGCGGGGATATGGCGTGGTGGGGGACGACCGGGGGTGGCTCCGAGAGAGCGACACGGCCTGAAGCCGGGCCAGGCAGCGGGGGCAGCGTTGGCTGGGGCGGGAGAGGAACCCTGGGCCACAGGGAGGTCGTTAGTGCTGCCCCTAACGAAGGGCTGGCGGGAGAGGAACCCTGGCCCGCAGGGAGGTCGTTAGTGCTGCCCCTAACGAAGGGGTGGCGGGGCGCGCTGTGTGCCGCCTCCTCCCCGTGCCAGGCTGTGCGCTAACGGCGGGTGACGAGTCTCCCCTCTGAGCCACCGCAGCTCCCCGCACTGCGGGGCTTTGCGTAGTGTTGTGTGTTAGAAGCGTCAGCACCAGCAAACCGCATCGGTAGGAAATTCAGAAGTAACACTTATTAACCTCCTCCCCACACCTCCTGCAAAATGTCCTTAACGCGCTTCACGGGATCCGGACTCGGGCGATGCCCTGCGGGTGCTGCCGCCGCTGGGTCCCCACTGTCCCCCGCTGGCATGGAGCTGCCCTGGCCATGCCCCCCCGCACTCAGGTACCCGCAGAGCGGGGACACCGTGTGGTGACTTCACACGGCCATCATCTACTGCTGAGTCTTCTGAGATTTCACAGGCCCAAATCAGAAGTATTAGAAAGAAAAGGAGCAGCCTGCCAGATGATACCCAGGGGAGAAAACCGTCCCCGTCACTAAAAACCCGAGCGCCTCCAGGAGCCGCAGCCGGAGCAGCCGAGCAGCGGGACTGAGCTCTGGAAGCCTTTCAGATCCCCCGCGTGTCGGTACCTCCGCCGACTCTGCTTTATGAAGCCCGGTGAATGGATTCAGGTTTACAGAATTTCTACAGTTGCCGCTCTTGGGAGAGCAGCCAGGAACTGCACCATCACCACAGATCATCTGTCTGAAGATGGCAAGACACGCAGGCCCCCGAGGGTGCAGGGGATAATAGCAGTAATATCAGTAACAACAGAGAGAAATGCCCTGCAGGGAAAAACCTGACTGCAGAACTTGGCATATTGCTCTCGCCCCGCAGCTCTGCGAGGATGCCGGCGTGACGCCGGTGCTCGGCAGCGCAGGGAAGAGCATTCTCCACCCGCTGATTGGGGGAAGAACCATAAAAATATTTTCCACATGCAAGCAGCTGTGAGTAAACCTGTCAAATATTTACAGGCCTGTCAGGGTATTTGTAATGGAGATCACAGCGTGGCTTTTGAATGTAAAAGCTTCTGCTTGGGAAGACAATCAAGTAAAGTGGATGCTCCGGGTCCATCACTCAGCCCAGGAGCCCACCCAGCCACGGGCGCTGCTGGCAGAGACCCCGCTGTCCTGGGGGGAACGGACTCCTCCGCCAGAAGCAAACTCCTGCTCATAAACTCAGTTCACAATGACCTCTGTATTTTTCCCTTAAAGTCTACCTACGTAAGGCTTACTTTGGGAAAAAAGTGCCAAACGCTGGAGTCAGGCGTGGGACGAACAAGGCCCAAGACAAGAACCCGCTGGACGGCTCTGCGTCTTTGCTCGGACGCTGCTGCAGCAAAACCACACACAACACTAAAACACAGCCTCCTACTTTAAAGAAACACAATGGAGTGCTGTTCTCTGCCCACAGAAGCTGAATAAAAAGCAAAAACGGTATCAAGGGCTGCAAACTTCTCCTCTGTAAGACGGCCCCGGTGGTGAAGCTCTATGGTGTTGCAGAAGTCAGTCATGGCGCTGGACTGCAGCCTCTACATTTGATGGTCATTCAGAAAATGGACATATTTCCCAGTCTGGAAACAACAGTTGAAGATCTTTTCTCTGTTGTTGGGGTTTTTTTCCTTTGTTTTGTTTCATTGCTTTAAACCAGGTTCAGTATAGAGTTAGTATTTTTGTTAAAGTACTTGAACTACTGTGAAAACCAGAGTTATATTTGTAATTCACTCCAATCTCCTCATAGAAAATCCTGATTTTCAAGTGAGACCAACAGTAATGAAACAATAGGCACCAGCAGCATGAGTATGAAATAAGTTAGAAGCTAAAGCAGGGAGCCTTATCCAAAAGGGACTCCTGGAAGCACTAGAGGACATATAAAAATGACACATTAGTAATATCAGAATATTGAAATGCCGTATGTAGCCTATTCAGGAGCAAGTGAACCTGTATTTCCTCGATAAAACAACAAAATGTAAAGTTAACTGCATTGCAAAAATGTCCCTTATTACTTTAATGTACTAGTATATTGCTTAATGAAGGTTCTTAATTGTAATACAATTAATTACATACACAGAGTCCCCAATTACATTTTCCAATAAGACATTGGCTTTGGTACAGGTCTAAAGGCACTAAACCAATTTTAATATATTAAGACCAATTTCCCTTGAATACTAATTACTATCTAATGATAAAATGAGAAAGAGGAACTTTCCAGAAGTAAGACGGTAAGAATAAAACTAAATTAGCCATGAATAGTTTGCTACTACACATAAAAGCATTTCACATTACAAAGTGCAGGCTTTTAGTTTAAAGATAAATCTTAGTGCAAGTTAAGAAGTTCTGCAAACTGGAAACAGTTTATTAGTCTGAATGCTATTGGTAAATGTTGGATAGATAGGGGGTTTCTCTATAAGTATTTCCTAATAATGGAAAGTTTTCTGCTTAATTTAATACCCTGAAATATAAACTTTCTATTTGCCCAAAGGAAACTGGCAGCTATTTTACTAGCAGATGTTTGGCATCATACCTATATATATTTATAAATGAATATGAGACTATGAAGACTACACTTAAAAATAATAGCTGTTATAACAAAGTATTTCCTGACTGGCATATCCAAGCTAGAAATACTTTAAGTAAAAACAATATGCACAAAATTAATATTTCATTTTGATGTTAGGATTTTCAAGCTATTATTTTCTTAGTGCAAAACTGTCAATATTTCTATCCTAATTCCAGGCCAAAAGATAGCTCCTTAAGCACTATAAAATCCAATTTCTTGGTGTGTACTGGGGGAACCAGGCTAAGTACAGTGCATGAATTACAACTGGTTTTATATACTGTATTGTCCTTGAACATCTATGTCTGGAGAGAGTTAACTGCATGGGTGTTTCACATATATCCCCGGGTGTTTCACGTACATCCCCCAGCAGGGACAATGGAAGATCACTTCACCCACATTTTGGGGGAGAAACTAGAAGCAGAAGATTTCTCCCACGTTCCTGATTTGAGTTTGGTATGAACTCAGAAAACATTCAGCAATAGCACGGCAGAAAAGCGACAGAATTTGTGCAAGCATTTATTATTTTGCCTAGATTACTGTCAGCCTTGAACAAACTACAACAGTGACGTGCTCTTGAACTCTACAAGTCAAAGCGCCGGTTCTGCCTTTGCTTTTCCCAGTTCCTGGTACTGGGTGACACACACAAGACCCACGAGCAGGACAAAAAGCCACCACCTACCAGCGTGATGCCACCGCCGCAGCACCGGGAACACCGGGAGCCCTCGGGGTCCAGCCCAGGGGCTACAGGGAAACCACCGTCCTAGTTGGGGCTCCAGGTCATGCTTGTGGATGGGCACCTCGATTTAATGTTTAATGTTTAATGAGGGCCAGGATTGCTCAAGAACTGAGGGCACTTTTGGCTCACGGCCGCAGGGACCTGTCCTACACCTTTCCCCATCCCATTCTGCAGAGCAGCTTTTGGGTTTTTGGTCCCCTTGTCGAGGAGGGAAGAGGAGCAGTTGCTGCTCAAGGATGTCAGGGACGGGGAAAAGTGATCCCTCAACGTTACGACTGACATCTATTTTGAGACAAGGCCTCTGAGGCTCTCCTGGAGCATTTGCTACGGATGCGGAGTAGATCGAATGCCTCCTGCTAAATCACTTACAAACTTACGACAGATTTACTGTTAAAGCAATGGTGCAACCTGAACCTGGTCACTGGTGAGAGCTAAGAGCATCAGTAGACAGAGTGACCAGCCACAGCATGGATTCCTCCACAAAAGATGGAAATACATTAAAAATGCAGTATATACAATATACTTTTAATTACATAGCCTGGATTAAAAAATGTTATTTTTGATCAAAACATGCAAAACCTATGAAAGTCTGACTAGTATGCATCTTTTCATAGATTAAAAATCAATACAAAAATAATGGCCAGGATGCAGACGTCAGGGAATTCTGGCTTGTGGAAGAGTGCAACTTGATTAGCGAGGTTAAAATTGCTGCATTTCCTCAGGCACAGCACCCCTGCTGCCGCCTGCTCTCCTACAGTTTCTCTGAACCATTTTGTGAAGAAATGAACGAGGAGCATCAAGAATATTTTGGGAGCAAGTCCCACTCTACGGGGAACAGCAGCCAAAACTGAGAGTGCCTGATCTCAGCTCCAGCGCTGACGTCCCACCAGGGAGCTCCGGGCAGCTGCGTCCCACCTCTCCCGGTCCTTCTACGGGAGTACTCTCCCACCCCCCCTGGAACTAGGAGGTACCTGGGGGCTGCCCTGCTGTCAGTCTACAGTAAAATATGAACCGCTATAGCCAAAAAGCATAAATTGGAAAGGTCTAATCCATGTAAAGAAAGAAAAAACTCTTCTACTACTTGAAACAGGCGCTTACTGTGATTGTTTGCAGCAAACACCCTGAGCGTGGTCTTGGCAGAGAGCACGAATGGTGGTTTCCTCATTAGCACAAGCAACACTTTTACAGCTGAATTAAAATGGAATTAAAAAAACCCAAAACTGAGAGCATGACTGTTAGAAAGAACGAAGGACAGACCAAAAATGCTACGGAGGACAAACAGAAATCAATGTTAAATGTCTTTTTTTAAAAGTTTCATATAATTCCTTGCAACGAAATAAATTAGGAAATACTATTAGGACCATTAAAACAGTAACAGAATAAAAATATGTGAGCATAGCTGGAGAGAAGATTATTTGTCCAGCACTTTAAAAATCATCATAGCGCTCTAGTTATATCTGCATGGTTAATTGCTTTAAATTTTACTAGAAAAAAAATCAGCATCTCTAACAGCCATATTGACATGGCAAAATACACCGCGGAACAATCACTTCAGTCACTGAGCAAAGTCTGCAACAGAAAAAGTTTCATATTTCTAGTGTTTTTCAGGGTTGGTCATAACTTTACAGAGCAGAGTTTAACAGAAGAAGATTAATCATGAAGTGATAAACAGGATGCAGACTATTTACTAGAAGGTATGAAATCCATCACTTCCCTCTGGAATATTGTTTTGGCACAACTGAGAAGTGCCTCAGGAAAGAGAGTCTCGTCAAAACTTACTTGCCCAGACAGTACAGCTTGTATCCAAAATACATAACTTATGTGAGTTTAAGCAATTTACAAGAGCAAAAGTGAAAAGGGGAAACATACTGTTCTCCCGGACAAGGCAGAATTCCAAAGTGCTCTGGCTCTCCAAGGTACAGTCTAAATCTACTGGGACATTAGGTTCACTCTGCTTCTCCAGCCGATACTGAGGACCTGAAACATAAAGTAACTTGTAAAATCATCTGTTTTCTAACAAAGTGATGGCTTATCACGTTCAACTATCATGAGATTACTTGTACCCTGGAAGGAAGGCAGGTAGATGTTCATGTTTCAAAGATCTTTGCCAACGGGAAGGGCCCTGTCACAAAAGGGTGGAGGATGGTGCGCAAGGAAAGACACACTGGGGTCAGGCTCAGCTGCCTGTAACGCTGCCGACACGCTTCTGTCCAATATTCTGAATTATTCCTGCACCAGATGGGCCTGTATTAAATACCCTGACCGTGCTGCAAGACGGGGGCATTGCCTGTTGTGAGAAGCATCAGCTCAGCCCTGGTGGGTATCTACACCACATTATCTGGGCATCTTTCCCGGTGTGAAAAAGCACCAGGTGTTTGCTCCCCCTTGCTCTGCCCTCCCTGTGGCTCTCTTATACCAGAAATATCAGGGAAGGAACGTGACCCTTCTTTTACGAACTGGGTTTTGTCCTGGAAATCAGCTCCGTGACACCTGATTTGGCTCTTTCCACCTCTGCATTTCTCGAAAGGCGCGGGGTGGGGATTCTTGTGACGCGTGGGGTGGGGACCCCCTCCCGGGTCTGACATCGCCCGGCAGCAAAACGGCTGCAAGGAGCAGAAAGGGTCACCGAGGGGCGGATTTTATCTTTTTCCCAGAGACCTGAACACTCTTAACATTGAACTGCATCAAACATGAGCATGTACAGATGCTGCTGCTTCAAATTAATTATTTTCAGATAGACTGCATTTAACCGTAGATCTGCAAGATTCAGGTACCAACTTCCTTCTCCTCAAACCAGATTCCTGAAGAAAAGATGATGCTACTTAAAAAACTTTTTTCCAACTACAGAAAATCTAATAAAAAATTGGTTTTACAAAAATTAGGCCACTTTAAAAAAAAATAATCTTTTAGTTGAATGATCCTTAAACTATATGCCTTAACTGGAACACAAAAGAACACAGTAATATAATTCTGGGTGAAGGCTCTGTCTGAACAGCAGGTGGGAGAGGACGTGATGGGGTGGAGGGGGTGACTCAGGGAAGCCAAATTCCTCATGGGACCCCGGGCAGGAGAAAAGTCCCTTCCGAGGGCGGGAGGTGGCGGGGGCCGCCCCAGGCAGCGCAGGGCTGAGCTCCGCTCCCGCTCCCACCCAAGAGCACACACCGTTCTCAGCTGGGTAATTTCTGTGCAATCTGGTAAAATAAGGCTAAATAGATACCTGAAAAAATTTAAGTGATGCAAAGCACCTTTAACCAGGTCCTAATGCAGCAAAATAACTACAAATGAAATAACGAAATCTATTCCCTCTTTATCAGTACTTAAAATATTTCTGAATGTTTCCTGACTTTGAATTATGATAGTATATGATGAAATATTTAAAACATATAAAAAAATTAAGTACTTTAGCCTCGGATGGCATGCCTAAGAAATGGAATTTGTTAGCCAATTAATTTTAAATTTACTACAGCAGAATTTCAATTACGGCTTCTCATTTCGTCTCCCCAGAAGCCGCGTGAAGCGCTCACCGCACGGCCCGAGCGCCTTCTGCTCCCGAAGTGGACCGCTATTTCTCTGTAAAATGGATCCCCCTTATTCCCGGTGGCTCCGAGCAGACACAGAGCCGGGCTCTTTGCCGGCCACGGAGGGGGCAGCCCAACCGCTCCCCCCTGCCCAGCACAACCACCAACGGCACGTGTGGCTGGGCCAAGAGCTGGCGAACCAGCAGCGACATCTCGTACGGGAACAGACAACAGAAAGGAAAAGAGATACAGCACCATCGCTCCTCCTCTCCCGGCTACTGGAAATGCGATTAAAAATTTGAAATAAATTAAATAAACAGAGGCCTGGCTTGCTAGGCAGAAGCAAAATACACTGAATTGAAACAAATATCAAAGCGGTAAATCAATTTGTATTTAAAAACTGGTATATGCTTAAAAACAGAAGCAGTGACAGCAAAACCTGCTTGGGTTGTCCATTTGTAAGAACCTTCCACGGGTTCCCAAATTCCATCCGGACGCTGAAGGACACCCAGCAGTGACAGAGCCAGCAGAACCGCTGGTTCCCATCAGAATCTCGGTGTTCTCAGTACCTGCTCCCAAATCTGTAACTCCAACTGTTCCTCCGGCCCCTCCGCCCACCATCACCGGGACCTGCTGACGCCAGCGCCCACCACCACGTCCCAGCTCCCTGGCTCTTCATCTCTCCCACTCCCACCCCAAAACATTTAAAATCAGCAATGAAAACAGAGCTACAGATCAGAAACCCAGGCAACCTTCCATATGAATAACTCCTTTACAACAGAAAATGCTATTAAATTCATTAAAAAGTGTAAATAGATATTTAGACAGTATCTACTCTTAAATAGTGTATTTTAAATATCTGTACACGTTTACTTGACCACGACAGATGAGAAACGTTAGGCTGATTCTGTGGAAGAGTTTTACTACCAGACTTCTCTCACAGGTTCAAATGACGTCATTGTAGCAGAAATATTGAGTAATTTAATGGTGTCCTAACGGACTACTGCTCTGGGAATTTCAACAAAATTTCAAGTGGTAATACCAAACCTGGATTTTATGGATTTCTGTAATCTGATGCAAATGCTCCACACAGTTGTAAAATAAACCTTGAAAATCCTGGCCCGGAGTGGTCCTGGCCCGTGACCCGAGCGGAACGTCCCCACCGTCAGTGGGGACAGCAGCTCGAGCACGTCCCGCATGGGGTCAGGGCTGCAGCCAGGGCTCCCGCACTGCTCGGGGAGAGGACACCATGGGAGCCATATCCCACCACCAGGCTGGGAGCAAGAACGGTAACATGGCAGTTACCAGGGCAAAAAACCCAGAAGACAAAGCTAACAAACACCAACCCCTGTTCTAGTGCTGTCATTTTGCCACAAATACTTGGAGAGAGAGAAACTGTTGTTGGGTTAAAGTGAGCAGGGCTGGAGGACCAAGAGTCCATGTGTCTGGAGAGGAAGGAGGGAACCAAGGCAGGGGTCTGAAATGACCCTCACAACGGTGGAAGGCCCTCAAGCAAACTCTTGTTCACCAACTGGCAGAGGTTTGTTGGGGGTCCCAGGGGCACCCCAGGCCCCCACGGAGGCCAGGAGAGCTGGGGCTCTTCTCCACCAGACCTGGCCTGAGGCACCAGGTCTTCTCCATTCTTGGGCCACGCCACTGCTGAAGCGTTGGCAGGCAGGAGCGGGTGCCTAACCCCCACCCCTGCAAATACTACCAGCAATTTGTCTCCTCTAAATCCTGTTCTGGTGTACGGACAGACCAGCAGCCACAGAGGAACGGGGCTAACCTGGACAGATGGACGGACCGAGCTGCTCTGCACCCCTGGAGCTGCTCGCACCCCTCGCCGGCGGAGCTGACCCTCCATAACACACGTCCCTTCTGCTAAAATCCCCATTTAACCACCTAAAATCTCCATTTAACCACCCACCCCATGGCTGCTGCCTACAGATACCCACCGCCCTGCATTATTTCAAGATACCCCTTCACACAGAGGAAGCTTTATCAGGATTTGCAAACAAGGAAAGAACCTCAATCCTACACCACAGCCTTCCTGGGCCATACGAAGGTGCCCCAGGAAGGATCCCACCGCATAATCAAATTAAGTGGCTCTCTTACAAAAGGCGAATGGCCATCCGCATAACAACAAACCAATTCTGTTGCCATTTAAGCTGCAAAGCCTTCAGAATGGGGTTTTGAAAGCACGACCCATCAGTTCTAATTTTTAAAACTTATCCTTTCAGTCAAGACCAGAAAAAGGCCCATTCCAACTTTTATCTTCACTACAAAGTGCTGTTATCTTGGGCTGATGTCAGGAGCTCTATCTCTCTTTCTGCTGACACGCAGAGACGAGAGAGATAAGATTGGGAACGAATCTCACTTCTCTGAGTAAATAAATAATCAATACTCATCTAAATGTAAATGAGAAAGTATCCCCCTCTGATAACAGGGCTCTTATCAAACAGCCAATTTTCTACAGACATTTGGCCTCAACCAAATCACCATCATTCAGCCCCAGCCTAATGGCTAAAAATCGTAACTAAATTGAACCGATCACCAGAGATCAACTAAGTTCAGCCATGGCTACTACAGGTTCAAATGTTTGGAATGCAATTTTTCCCCCATTAACTTTCAATAGCAATGAAGAATACCACGGTCAGGGGTTGAATCTGCACAATAAACAAACACTAACACTTAAAAAGAGAATGAAGCTTTAAACAAAACCCCAAACAAACCCCATCTCCAAACTAGTTAATAGGGTAAAAAAAGGATTATAGAAAGACTTACCTCAATATTTAATGTTTGTGGAGTTGTAAAACCTAAACAGACCAGTATAAACAAAAAAACCCAAATTGTTTAAAACTGAACCTGTATTTTGCAGTGTTAGTCTGCAACAGAACACACCGCTACGTCCTATTTATCCCTTATCTTTGCCTCTCTCAAGAGCTCCTATAATTCTCACAAAAGCCCCAGTTCCAGTTATGCTCCCTGTCAGCTGTTTCTGCTCCATTTATGGTCCCTGCATTTGTTCAAAACACTTTGGAATTTCTGATTTCCATAGCATTGACCTCCAGAATTTATTGCACTGTGTGAGAAAAAGAACTCCCTTTTGTTTCAAAAAGCCTTTGCTGCCACCGCTTTTGGGGCAGACAGTTCCTGTCTTATGAACAACTGCGATAAACCCCTCCCCATCGACCGTCTCCCCCCCACGCACCTCACAGACTTCTGTGCCCAGTCCTGTCTTTGCCACACCAGGGAAGACCTCCCCTCCTGAGCATCTACTCCTCGTTTCACACGCCTGATCCATTTTTGCGCTCATCCATTCCTGTAACTTTTCACTTCTGTATTATTCTTTTTGAGATGAAATACAAACAATTAAGATGTGGGCACAGGGTGATTTATGGAGGTGCACGGCAATGCCCTCTGGTCTGTTCCCTTCTCCCTTCCCAATTCCTGATGTTCAATTGGTCCTTCTGACTGCTCCCAAGCACCGAGCCCAACCGTTCAGAGAACTCCCCACCACGACTCCAGGATACTTTTCTTGACTGATGGAAGGTAATTAGAGCCCATCATTGTATACATATAGTTAGGGCTGCTTTTCACCATGTATATTATTTTGCACTCATTGACACTGAATTCCCGCTCTGGTTTTATTGTCCTGTCACTCAGCATTGTGCGATACCTCTGCAGTGCTTCACAGACAGCTTTTATTTGCACTATTCTTACCTCTTTTGTATCAACAGCACATTTTGTCACATCAGCATTCACATCCTTTTCCATGCCCCACATTACGGGAACAATGCAGGTTCCACCAGTTCCACTGGAACTCCACCAGTAACCTAGTTACTAATAACGCAGGGCCATTATTCCTATTCTTTGTTTCCTGTCTTTTAATCAATTATTAATCCATGTGAGGATCCTCCTTCTCATCCTGTGACAGCTTAATTGCTTTATGAGCCTTTGTCAAATCTTTTTTGGAAATCTAAGCATGCTCTATAAAACACACCACCCTTATTCAGATGGTCCCTGGCTTCCTCAAAGGCTGCTCCCCGCTTTCTGAGGCACAACCTGCTCTACAAAAGCTGCGCTGATTTTTTTCCCATCGCGTTTGTCCATATGTCATCTATTAATTCTGCTCTCTGCTACAATTTCATTTACAGTTTCGCGGTTTGCCTGGTTATTAAGCCAAGGGATGCTGGTTTCTCCTTGAATTCCTTCAACAAACACTTGCAGCACCCACACCGGAGAGAGCAGCAGAGACGAGCAACACACCATACATCGGATTTAAGGGCACAGCATCTTCGGATCCGACCTCTCCCAAATCTCCCAGTGACCCCCCTCTGCTCGTGGTGCTTTGTTACCGCTCCTGGGTCAGTTCTAAAACTTCCCTCTTGGCTCAGCTCCTCAGACAACCGAGGACATGTCACACCAACTCGCGCTGATGGGGAGGAAACGCGGGACCTGGAGCCGCGTGTGGCTGTGATTCCAAAATAACGCACGAGAAATCAGAAATATAAAGACAGTCGGGCAGTCACGGCCCAAGAGCCGAGGCGGCAGATGCCAGGCAGGCAGCAAATAAGCACAAGTGACCATGAGCTACGTTTCAGGCTCTCTCTATGTACAGAAGTAAGACGGGAAAGTAGTCAAAAGAAAACAGTTGATAAACATTTAATGCTGATGCCTGTGGTACTTTCCTATTTCAAGTTTCTCCTTTCACAAGGATACATGATTTATTGCTTCACTGCTCCAACCCTAGGTTTTGAAAGTGTGATTTCTTCTGAGTTTAAACTATATTTATATTTATTTTTTTGTTATCACTTTTTTATTATTGCTATAGAAAATATTTGCTGGAAATATGTTGCAGCTATTACAAGGTCATAAAAAAGAGGAGGTTTATGTATTTCTATCATTTCAAATAGTCTGTCAGAAAGTATCAGTCGCGCTAAGTGTAAGACTACTGGATTCCAGCTTTCCCTCTGCCAGCACATGGGCAGCATATGGAGGAATTAAAATAGCGCAGTGTGGGTGCTCCTTGGGTGCTGGCTGGGAGCAGGGGAACCGCGGCACGGCATCATCCTCGGCAGGGGATGGGAGGAGAGCAGTGTCCCCCAGTCCCAGCCCGGCCCAGGGTGGGAGATGGCACTGGGCAAGGAGAGGACACGGGGTGAGGAGGTGGTCCGGGGTGAGGAGATGGTCCTGGGCGAGGAGAGGACGTGCGGTGAGGAGATGGTCCTGGGTGAGGAGATGGCACTGGGAGAGGATGATGACACTGGGAGAGGAGATGGCACTGGGTGAGAAGATGGCCCTGGGTGAGGATGATGAACAGGAGAGGACAGGAGGAGGAGAGGGATCGATACACTGTGGAGAGCACAGAAACTGGGAACAGAGAGAGGTCTCAGGCCTCCTTCTGTAGATTTTTTCTGAGAAGATGACAGAAGGGGCAAGGATTCCATTGTGTGCTTGGCAATGACAATAAAACAACAGAAAATATGTAAACAGTTTGAGAGGAAATAGCTGTAAAGCCAGAATGTTTACATCTCAAATCCTACTGCTAGGAGGACGTCTTAAATCTGTTTATCTGTTAAAAATCCCCAAAGCCCCTCAACACCTCTGAAGTGGAATAAAGATTTTATCATTACAAATGCAAATACTGGTTAATAAATAAAGATATTTAAATAGTGAAAACAAACTTTTAACATTATGCACAAGCACGAGACTTTTTTTTTTAGTCCAATCTGTTTTTTCTTAACTTACACTGTTGTGACATTACTGAATTTTACATACAGTTATCTGCTGCTCTCCGCAGAAATACAGATGGTTTTTGTAGAAATAAACAGTCATTTATATGAAACAATTGTAAAATAGTTTATGGAAACCAGTGGTGTAATGCATTCAAATAAATGCCAGGACCGGCTGATGGAGAGCCAAGGTGTTAAATCACACTGCTTAAGAATTCAGCTGTGGGAAACAGATAGTAAATCCAGAGTGACAGAATTTCCAGTGATGGCAAAGGTTTCTGACATCTAGTCCAGTACACAAAAACTACAGCAGTTCAAACCCATTTTACTTAACACTACCTTGACAGCCAGTGAAATTAAAGAATTTAGTCAAAAGCCCCCTAAAAACAAACACTTCATTTATGTATTGCTTTTTTGTACAAAAATAGAAAACAGAAATGCAGCACAACCAGCATCAAACCAGGCTTTGCAGAATATTAACCCAAGTGCTTTACTTAATTGCTACTATAGACTTTTATTCTTTTTGCATTAGCAATATATAGCTCTAAATAAAGCTGAAAGGAGAAAGAAATCATCGTGTTTGATCTATAACGTACCTATGGCAGAAATACAATACACAGATTTATTTTTTTTAAATCACAAATTTAAGAGACGGCGTCGGGGCCAGCAGCGATGGGCTCTGGCAGGAACACCCTGCCCCGGTGTGAGCGCCCTGCGGCCCCCGCTCGGGTGGTCACGGGGGACGCGGATCAACGCGAGGTTCTACGTAACTGGTTTATGGAGAAAGAACGGTGCTTTCCCCCGTTATGGGGGTGAGCAATGGCACTGCAGAAGGGGGCAATACAGCCCCCCGGACGGGGGATCTCGGGCATCACACAATGCTGGCCGGAGGGAGAGAGCCCTGGGAAGGCACCCGGAGCACAGCAGTGCCTTCTTCCTTCACAGCGGGTAAAATAAACAAAAAAGTCTCCGTCATCCAAACACTGAACTGTAGAATTTAAAATGTCACATAAATTACAGCTTTATTACCAATCCAGAAAAACCAATAAATGTATGATTTCAATACCAACGGCTCTAAAATAGACTCAGTTCAATATTTCACTTTCATTTCAGAGGCCAGGCATGAAGAATTCTCCTCAGCCGTTCCGGCTGATGTCCAGAACCCCATCAGCCCAAACGCACCGCACTAACAAGCTATTTCCATTCTGACAAACTATTCGCAAACTTTATTTGGGGTGAGCTGTTCCTCGCTCGCCAGCATCCCCGTGCCCCCGCCACGTCGGTGCCTGCTCAGCATCAGCAGGCTGGCGAGAGAGGGCTGGCTGGAATAAATCACTGCCGCTGCAAAGCGGAGACGGCGTTTGGAGGCAGAAGGAAATCACTTCAAGCAGCCTCTGTCACCCCTCCCCGGCACAGAGGGGATCACGCTGCACCTACCCCAGCCCTGCTGAGGAAAATGCCACAGGAATAAGAAGGGAGCAATCCTTCCCTTCCCCTCGCAGCGCAGCAGAGCCCAGCACAGGGAACGTGGGGCAGAGGGTGCCGAGAGGGGGGTTCGGGAAGCCCCTCGAGGAGTGACCATGGGACAGGACAGTGGCTCCGGCACCGCAGGGACAACGGGGGCTACACGTCTCACTTACCCCTTTTCTACTACTCTTTGGTGAGAGGGGGGCAGCAAGCAGGAGAGTCTTGACCAAGGATCTACAAATATTGACGTTAAGTTAAATCCTGGTAATATAAACAGCTTAATGCAAGGAAAACCAGGATTTCTGAAGTATTTCCAGGTAAAGCCATTCGTAACCGCAGGCAGAAGACTCTGCAGGGATGCTATAATTATCCAAAACAAAACACTGAAAGCCAAAGAAACTCAAAACTACCATTAAGCAGAAAACCCTGCTTGTAAACACACGGAAATACAAATTAATTGGCTTTTCACTGTCACAGATGCTGGGGCTTCCATCTCCTTAAGAGTCAGAGCAAACATATGCATCGCCCACTCTAACATATTTACTTTTAAATTTAAACTCCTCAGTTTCCATCATTCAATGACAGTATCATACTTTAATGGCAGTTTATTCTAATTGTGGGTCACCTCTTAAAAATGCCACAATCACAGGGCTGTGGTTTTACATAGTTTCCTTTATCTTCCTAATTCTCCTTTTTATGTATATATAAATAAATATATATATATGCAATAAAAATACACACACACACACACAGTTCCAGCCATTTCTTTGTCCCATTCTGCCACTTACAAGGTGGGGAGGAGAAGTCGAGCCCAGCCGGGACCTGCAGCTCCTCCAGTAGCACGACTGGGATTCTCCGTCCCCGGTGCCAGCGCGGTGCCCAGGGCCGTCCCACACGCCAGCCGGCGTCGGGAGGGAGGGCAATGGTACCTTCCTGCCCTCGACACCTACAGCCCGTGAGTTCCTCCTCTCCTGCCCTTCCCAACACCCCGATAACCCCCACCATGAACGGGGAGAGCAGGCACCATCCGAAAGATGCTCAGAATTAGCACTCTTCCACATCCTTTGTCTTCTCCTGCCACACACATCCACCCCCTTGGAAAGGAGAGCCACCACCCTGCTCCAAAGGGTACCGGGGGGACAGGGACACCCTCCCTGAGCCAGGGGGGTAGGGACACCCACCCCGAGGGGCTCTGCTCCCGCCAAGAGCACGGACTCAGAGCAAGGTCCTTTTGGGACTCCCAGCACCAGGGTCTTAACCTTCTGATGAAAGGAAAACATTTATTGCTGGAGAATAACAAGAAAATTTTTCATTAACGCCAACAGTCATCTCAAGGCAACCAGCACATGAGAGTCCAGGGAGTTTAATCTGTTTAGGAACTTACAAGAGTTATGTTCTGTTCTGGATATTTTTAAAAGTCACAGCGTTACATTTCTTTAAAGACCTAATTCTCAGTAATTTAGACATTAAAACAGAGATGTGTACGGGATAGGAAGCAGATTCCGTGTTCAGAGTCTCAGATGTGGTTCCAAGGCATCCATTCTGTGTGCCAAGGAGAGCCGGCGTCCCCGAGGGGCTGGGACAGACCCCTCGCTCTGGGCACCAGATTCACCAGGGACCCACAGAAATCATTTGCCCTCACAACTGAAGACGACCCGTCCAGGAGGGAGCACATCTGTGTGTTGTAAACGGCTCCTGTCCTGCCCCCAGCTCCCTGCCTGCAGCCACCACTGCGTCCCACCCTGGCCATGGGGACTCGGGGACGCGGAGCCATCCAGCCCCTTGGGAATGCCAGCTCCTCCTCGGCTCCCCCTCAGGCAGGAACAAGACAAACCGAACATGGCACCACAGCATGGAGACCAACGTTTACCAACACAACTGCTGGGATTCTCCAGGAACAGGAAAACCTCCAGCCTTATGACATCCGCGCGATTTCCCTTGGGCTGGGGGGCTTGGCAATAAGTGTTTTTTCACACAAATACTATCTTTGTATTGTAGTTCTTGCTTATCTCCCATGTAAGTTTTGAATAAAACGTGCTTATAAACAGTTTCAGAAGCACGTTTAAGATATGGAACTTGACGTTCCAAGTGGTGCTGAGGCTGCTCTGTTAGAAAGTGGATTTTCGAACCAAACTGGATTTTCTTTGCCCTGGTTTCTGCCTGAGCAGAGATGAGCCTCATGTTTGCAGCAGCACTCTCTATTTTGAGCTTCTGTTCCCAAAATTCTGGAGGAAACTTAACAGCTCTGTGTGAGCAAATCTGAAATACAGAAATAATAAATGGCTACAAAGCACGGCTTTGTAATAGGTTGTGGTGCTTTCCACAGCTCCGAGGTACCTGGTGATGGAACGGATTATTTTAACTGGCCTTTGCAGCTCTAATTCCTTTGATTTTGCTGGAGAGAACTAAAATATGATATGGAGACTTTTATTTTTATGTCCTACCTCTGTTTCTTGAATTTTCCTCTTTCCTTATTATTCAGCTTCCTGTGGCAGTGAGATAATACACTTATCCAGACCACTAAGATTATTTTAGACTATTTTTGGTCACTTTGCACATTTTAAAGAATGCAAAAAGCACTGGTTGACAGCTGTTAGGGACTTGAATGTTATTGTAAAGCAGCTGTTTTCATTTATAGAAAAAGTATTAGTCTTTCTCCAAACTGAACAGAATACTAAGTTAATAACTCTCACTCTAACCCACGGAAAATACAGGTCATGTCTGTGAAATGTTGGCAGAAGGTATTGTTTATAACAATTAAACTTGTGTAGCAGTTTGTTCTTAAAAGGATTGAGCATTTCTGGTTCAGGGCTGTTTGCAGTTTGAAGCAGCTATTAAATAATAATCAGTAGCATGTTCACCCTGCAAAGAATTTCTACTTGAAATCAGACAAGATTAATCAGACAAGGCTTCTCTGTTCACAAGAAATTTCAAATGAAGAGGGGCCGACACGGAGCAGAGACAGGCAGCACGATTCGAACATTTCAGCATTTTACATTGTTTAGTTTTGTCTCTCATTTCCTTCCAAGAACATTCAGTTTTTATAAACTGACATCAATGCTTAATTTGTTTGAAAACAAAGCCTCTGTACATGTTCCCTCCGCATTCTTATTTACTTTGCATTAGTATTTATAGTCCATCCAGTCGAGCTCTGGAGGAAAAGGCAACCGGCATCCCAGAGAATATATTTATTGAAGAGCAAAAGGGATGAGGCAGCTCAAAGGCGAGGAAGATAACTTTCAAGTGTACATATAGTTCCTGCACATATTTAATTTGAGAATCACCATGGCATCAAGATACACAAAGTATCAGGAATGAAGTCATCATCTTTCTTATGTTCTTGAAACTGTAAGCCATGCAAATGTATTTTATAGAAAATACTGGGTGCAGGCTTTGGTGCAGATATAAAAAGGCTGATAAGATCTCCGTGCCTCCTGCACTGTGGGCTGCTGTCAGACCCGTCTCAGCCGCGCTGCGGTGTCTGAGCATAAGGGGCTCTGGATTTCGTCTTGGAAAAACTGCGCTTTCCTTAGTCCAACCAAACGCCTCCCTAAAAAGTAGGATTTAAAATGTGCATCTGCCATAACCTAAATTTCTAGGCTAACCCGGTAACACCTAGGTATTGGTAAAAGTAAGATCAGCAGAGATACACACCGGATTGATTGTGGAGGAAAACCATTTAGCAGTAAAGGAAACCACAAAATGTTATTTTACAGTTATGCAACATGTTCCGCACGACCTACAAAACTTTCTTTGCAAAGCATGAGGGTGGGATTTGAAAAGCATGCCCAGTATCTACCTTTTTTAGAAGTTAAGATTCTTACTGATTTCTAGAGAACAGAATTGTACCAAGTACTAAAACACCCAAATCTCACCTTCTAAAAAGGCTTTTCAAGAGTCCATTATTGTATTGGTCCAAAATCCGGACAGCACCATACCTGACATTTTCACTGATAAATTCAGGGAGAAGGAGAAGTTCTCACACTCATGATTTCAAGACTGTGACTCCCTTTCTGCAGACTGCCACACTGCAGACCAACTGTATATTTAAACCTCAGCTGCTGAGCGCTCACAATGTGCCAAACCCTTCCCAGAGAGATCTAGACACACAAGTTTATACAAGCAAATCCTTACGCTGCCCATGGACAAGGGGGTCTCTGCAAGGGGGTCTCTGCAGTACTGCCCGGGCCAGCAGGGTGTGCACAGAAGGTCCCCACGACACTGAAGGGAGCTTCCAGCTTTCTTCTCCCCAACTGCGGCCGTGGGCAGGGATCACCCCGGCCTCAGTCCCCTTCTCCCCCATTCTGGCTACTTTGAGAGAAAATTCTCTCTCGCACGAGAGATGCCACCGAGCCTCCCTCGAGGTGGCCGTTGCTGGGTGAGACCAGGCTCCTCCGGGAGCTCATTCCGCAACCAAGAGTGTTTTATTTCCAGCTCCCACGTAAAATATGCATGTGCAATACATGCTGCTGAGCACGCAATAGGTTAAACAAATTGATGATAAAGTATTCTACTTAGTTATTTTTCATTACCATAGGAAAACATCAATTACATTTTCTATTTTATGAGTGCACACAAGGGAATCCATTACAATAACAGAGAGGTGATGTGACTGGTTTTGCTGCTTCTTTCCTAAGCAAAAAGAACAGTTAGTTGCTGAAGACAATGAAACCAGCCCAGAGAAAGGAAGGCTCACCAGCAGATCTGCACAGACAGCTCCCATCCTGATTTATCCAGCCTGACTCCAACTAATTAAACATCTGCCTCAACAATTTCCTCTGCAGATTTATCTTCTCCAGTATGCAGCACCGACTGGTTGCTACAGGCTTCTCCCTAACTCGCAGCCACCCCCGTCTCCTTCTTCCAGTTGGTTATTTGGGGCTGTGGCAGGAGATGATACAGAATTCCCATTAATCCCCTGCGGTGGGACGGGTCACGGGGCTCCCAAAGCACCGCTCCGGACAAACGTGTCCTCCATGAACACTTTCGGGGCCGCGACTCTCCCCGCTCCCACACACACAGGTTATTTCACCACCTGCATTTCCCGTTGATTGACTCAAAAATGATTATTTAAAAATGGTCAGAGTTCATGGGAGGCAAAAGCCTTGTGACACTAAGAAAGGAAAACCGCAAGGAATGTGAAATAGCTTGAATAGTTTGCAATAATTTTATCTGACATAGGATCTAAATAGAGCCAGGCACAATCCGAATATTGCTTCCATTTTTTCCATGCCGCTTCCTGTGAAACAGAGGTCGTAGCCCACTTCTATCTCCTCCTACTGACCTGTATCTTCCTGCAACAAATAATCCTTGGCTTGCAGTTAAACTGCAGTCACAAGTCTTTACTCAGCTTTAGTCTCTTCAACAAAAGGGATTTTGAAATAAGCACACTGATATTTTTTACAGGCGTAGCTCACGCTACAGCTGCACCAACGTGGGTGCACGTGCTGACCCAGAACGTGGGGAAACCTGGGCTCCCTGTGACCGTTCGTCAGGAGGAGCTTTGGGTGTCAGCAGGAGGGAGGCAGGGGCTGGCGCCTGCACGGGTGGGAACGGCGCTTTTCAACAAAAGTCGAAAACAGAGAAGCTCCGAAGGTCATCGACTCACGGAGGTGACCGCAACGAGGGGATTTTCAGGAACTTGCCACCCAACTGCTTCTTGAAAAACCTATTTGTACACTGCAGACTACGGGCTGAATAAAATAATTAGAGAAAACGAGTCTGGTGCCTGAGCCCTGGTCGTGCTGGAACACACCCTTCCTGACCACACACAAATGCTTCCATTTCTTCCTCACCCAAAACAGCCAACAAAGGTTTGCATTTTCCTACAAACATAGGAGCAATTTGGAAAATGTCGTGTAAGTCACTGGTGAAAATAGGTCAGAAAGCAATTTCTTATACAAGCACCTGAAAACAGCATAAGCTGTAAATGTAATAAATCCGTTTGTCCTGTGAAGACCGGTCTGGAGACACACTGAAAATGCACAGAAAAGTTCACAGGCATTTCAGTTCTATTAAACTATTACAAAAGCTTTAAATAAACACGTTAAGCCTATTTTTGGTAAGTACTTTTTAAAAATCAGAACAATCAACTTAAAAGGAAGCGTTGCTGAATGAGAAGAAATGCTTTTCCTAAATTACACCTTATCTTTTATTCAGAACTTTGACACCCAAATCCACTCCTCAATAACGCCCTGAGCCGCAGCGGCCGGACGGTGCCGCGCTGACAGTCTGATCTCAAATTCCATGTCTCCGTGCATCTCCCGGTGACAGCACGGGGCACATCCACTCCAGAGAGGAAGAACCTGGTGGTGGATGAAGAATGATGACAAAGCCTTCCCCCACTCCCCTCCCCAGCCCCCCTGTGCCCACCATCGGGCAGCGAGCAGGGGGCTCCCTCCGCCCCAACGCCTCCAATCTCTGCCGGTTTAGAGATGACAGGTAAGACCCCCCAGAGTCTGCTGACTGATGAATCACAGTTTTGGGTAAGGGAAGGAACTGGGAATAAGGGCAGCTTTTGGAGAAGGGAAGATAATTTTAATAAAAAAGTTTAATTTGTGATTTACCAATTTAATACAGAAATGCCTAATCTGCAAAGTCCCTTCACCATGTGATGGTATTACATGGCAATTTCAATAATGCATTGAGTGCTAACTAACATTTAAAAAATAAAACAAAAATTAAATATTTCATTTATGAAATTCAGTAATTTGGGATTTCAAGCAGAAACCTTTCCCTAAAGTGATCATTCCTCTCACAGTGGCTCCAATTCATGAAGTTTACAACTGCAGGGCCTAATTCTGGACGTATCTAAACACAAGCTTTAACTGAAATCTGCAACAAACACCGGCTATTTCAAGAAATCCAATTACGTGCTCAAAAGTAAATATAAGTTACCAAAAGGTTTTCAGTCATGACTTCTACTGTGGTTACATCCACCGCAGGGATGATGGTCATATCTCAAATAGGTGATGTCACATGGATGATTTATAAAAAGTAAATTTAAATGATTTCTTATATAATTAAAAAACCCAAAATGACATATACACGCTTATATACCCTGTTACTACCAAGGTTTCTGAGCAGCAGTGCCAAGACAGTAGAAATGAATGTATCAGCTGAAGGAACAAATGACAGGTCCGTTCCATTTCTAAACTACTGAGCAAAAGTAACAAAATAAAAGCAAAACCAAATTGCAAATGGGCAAAGAGCAAAACATCTGTTACAGGAAGGAGGAAAGCAGTTTAAAGACTGAGCTAAGTGAATCCTTTAGCCACCTCCCTTCAGGGAAGAGAAATCTGACCCCAGGAAATAAATAAAAGTCACCCAAAAAGTGAACAAAAGAGGTGTTTGAAAAAACAGAACACCATTCATCGCAGCTAACGACTTGTTCATTATGAGTGATGATGGATAAAGACTTCTCACGCTGAGATGAAATCAAGATTTATATGCATTGTTTCCTCTCCCAACTTGTGGGAAGATCATCATCATTTAATTCTATCTCTGCGGCCAGTGATGGGCATCCAGAGAGCTGGTTATCAAACGGCGCAGTCAGCTGGCAAAAGCCGGAGCGTGCAGTTGGCACATCTGGACGGAGCCGCCACCGCCGAGGGTGAACAATGACTCCTGGCCAGCGGCCAAATTGCTGCAGACGCTGGCGGGTCTCATCTACAACCACCCCTACCAGCATCTCTCTCCCCCCCGCCCCCGGCCTTTTTTTTTTTTTTTTTTTTTTTTTTTTTTACGAGAATCAGATTTTCATTGCTTCATTCAATTGCTCTCCTCTGCCATTTTTTACAGCTCTTATCGTTCCCTTGGAATATGGCCTTGAGACAGCTCATCCGTGTCCTTCACTGTGTTATCTCTTCTAACTTTTATTAAAACTTCAGCTCTCATCTGAAGATAGCTAATTAAATCCATGACAGATTATACACTCGTTTAAAAACTGCACTGAACTACTTTTTCTAAAGAGAACAGGGTTTATTTTCTTTTCCCATAGTTAAAACTAAGGGTATATAAGGAGGTTTCATTCATTTACAAAGACAAGATCCTTATCTTTGCCTAGTATATAGATAGGTTTATATTAAAGTTCCTTTGTTGCGTGACAAGACTCGGTGCAATTTCTCACAGTAATTATTTCTTGTTGCTGGAAAGATCTCTCAGCCTTATACTTTTGAAATATATATACTAACATATATGTGAACGCATATTTACACTCTGGAAAAGCATTGCTTTAAAATATAAATGCAAGTATTGTAAATTTTCTCCTTTTAAACGTTGGTATGTCTTAACTATAAAAGTACTATTTTGACAACACTGCAGAAAGCAAATTTTTCTTTTTCTGTACAACTAACAACGAATCCTTTAAATTATTTAAAACCATACTAAGCGTAATTTTCTTACATAAATTAAGAGTATACAAATTCCATCAAGGACTGGTCTTACTGTACTTCCACCCATCATCTCACGTTCCCGCTAGCGGGACTGGAATGCAAATGGCTTTGTTATCATAAATATTTGCAGCGACGGCTGCACGGCTCTGCAGCAAACCCCACGCAGCTCCTCCACTCTCCGCTTTCTGCCAGCATCTAGAACACAAACCTGGGCACAGAACCGCAGCCGAGCCGTGCTGGAAATCACAATCCCCACTGGAAAAAATTGAGCTTCTTTCACAACAGTTACAAAGCGATACAAAATATGCTCATGGAAAAACACCCTACCCTCTAGAAAATACGATAAATAACCCACCTGAGCCTCTCTGTGATCCCTTCCTTCTCTTTAAGGCCTTTTGTAAGATATCCTTCATGGTGACCTTCATACTGTCCACCTGAATAAGTGAGAATCCATGAGCAGCATTTCTGCAAGACAGATGCACATGCATTTTTACAAAATAATCATCACCAGGCAGCTCACTGCAATTAGCGTTAGTTTCAAGCAAAGGGTTGTTAGCACAACAGGGACAAAGTTGTGCTACAAAAGTAAGTTAAAAGGAGAAACTGAGCAAACTCCCTTAGAAAGGCAGGGACAAGAACGGAGAGAATGGATTGGGATTCAGGGTAAGGATTTTCCTAATTTATCTTTATTTTTGATGAATTTGTGTTCATCATTAAAAAAGAAAAATGAGCAAATGTACCCGTGGAGCTCCTCAGCTACTCATTATTAACTATCTGCTCGGCGTTTCCCAGCGCACACCAGAGAAACCGTTTGCAGTGCCATTTTCACGCCTGTCCCGATGGGCAGACGTACGAAATCACTGAGGAGAAGGGGAAGAACGACCCTCGGAGCAGTGACAGCAGCTTTTCAGCGCTACTGACCTACAGCGTGATTTCAAATGTAAGGAAGGTGCTTTCTTTGGACACACTTTTGTGAGCACCGTGGCACAAAATCCCCCGGGGAGGTTTAGGACAGCGGGGCAGAGCCCCCCCCCTGCACGGGGACGGTTACGGACGATACCCCCAGCCAAACACTGGAAGTGGCACCGCGGGGGGAGCAGAGAAGATGACAATATGATAGGAGAGATACTGGATTAATCCATCGGTGAATTTTGCCCCTTAGCCCTGGCAGTCGATCTCTGCTGGTGTCAGTAGATGTCACTGCAGACAGCCAGCGCGGGAGCGTGCGAGCTGCCGGGCACCCACCGGGACGGGAAACCGCTCTGCAAAGCTCTCCAGGCAGGAGGAGGAGCTCTGGATCTGGCAACCAGGAATTTTAATCAGGGAGTAGAGCTCTCTACGAACATCACAGCTGGAATATTTTTAAAAGCAACTGGCAGTCAAAAGCAATCCAAGCAGCACAATTACATCATTAAAAACAAGACAATATCACATGTCATTTTAAGACACAAGCGCTGGGAATAGCAGTTGGAGTTCAGACCACGTCAGAAGTGGCATCCCTCGTCCCCGCTGTGACACAGCCCCGATGAGTAAACGCCATCTCCAGCCCTCTCCATACACCAACACCCACTCCCGGCCACTGGCTGCGGTGGCCAGAGAACTCCCTGCCTGGGCACACGCTGGCCACCGGCTGGCTGTCCCGCAGCCACCAGACAGCCAGGACACCCCCTCCCCTCCCGCCCCCTCCCAGCTTTTCAACTCAGCACCGTCTGCCCGGAGTGGCAGGAACAGTTTGAAGAGACGGTCAAGAAACCCACAACCGGGTGTCATTTGTGCATTACAAAAGTGCAGACCCCCGTGGGGCTGTCAGCCAGGGCGGATGGCTCTGGCCAGAGCACCCCCGGCCCCTCGGGCTCCTCGCCCCACAAGCCACTGGTCCAACCCGGCATTTCCTCCCCAGCAGCGGTGGGTCAGTCTCATCTGAATTTCATTCTCTCTTCCCTTTGTTCCTGGCAAAATGAAACTGCCTAAAAGCCCCAAATTTATGTTCTCTAGACCATTTATTATTTATAACTCTATCTTACTCGTCTTCAACCAAATATTCCCAACCTTTTCATGCATCTACTTTCTCCCTCTCGATTTCTGCCATGTGTTTAACACAGAAGGAGCAGAACTGAGCCCACTGCTCCACATGAGGGAGTGCCATCCCCTGCTGCAGCGGTGAGGATGCCACCTCGGCACAGCCCGAGGGCTCCGGGGTGTTGAGTACCATCCTACGGCGACCAGAGCCCTTCCCGATTCCGTACCTCGAGCTGAGCCCTTCCCAAACTCCTCCCTGAGGAGCAAATTGTCCCTTGAGCTCCTACGGAGCCCTCCAACGTGCACGGGCACCGCACATCTCTCTGCCCGCTCTTGCTCGCCCACCTCGCTTCCCACACGGACCTGCTGAGCCGAATTCGGGGGATTTTTTGAAGTGAAAAACCTCTAATACAATTATACTGTAATTACAAAGAGGAAACCACCTTTGCCCTTTTAGTGAAATGACACGACTTGTCAGTGAAGTGCTACGAGAAAAGCCCTGCACACTGGACCCTACCCTCAGAACACCGGTTCAAACACCGCCTGGTGCCCGCAGGCAATTCACATAAAGCCCAGCAACACAGAAAGGGGGTTTCCAGAGAACTGCAACCAAACTGCAGGAAAAGCAATTAAAATACTGCAGAAAAAAACAACCAGCAAAGGTGAAGAAAGTCTTCCAAAACCTCCTGTGGCCAAAATGACTGGAGTCACAATTTTGGTTTTTTCCCCCTTAGTACGGAATGTTTTTCCAGCGTGTTTCCCCACAAAGGGAGCGGGACCTGCAGCACGGACCAGCCGCCGGCGGCCGCCGAGCCCCGGTGACCCCGCGCGGGGTGGCACCAACGCCTCCCCGGAACCTCCCGAAAACGGGAGATTGTCTCTCGATTCCCGACACTTCAGCTGCGAAAGAGCGGGGGCTGCTGCTGATCCCGCTCGGTGGATTCTCTCTGCCGGGCCGCTGGCCTGAGAACTGTCAGGCTGATGTTCCTGACACTCTATTACTAACTCATGCCTGAGCCACAGCCATTCTTTGCCTCAGAAGCTGGATCTCATCCCAGAACAATCTTTAAAAGTTTATTTTACTGATCAAAGCAAAATAAGAAAAACCTCTGTGTTTTACTATATTTAGTGTGCTCTCCAGTAAGTGAGGCTTTGGCAAGAGCAGTGAAACGTAAAGCGCACCCCGCATTGTAAACTTTGGGATGTTTGCTCTGGAGCGGAGCCAGCGGGGCTGAATGGCCCGTCCCAGTCCGGACGCGGGACCCTGCCTTCCCCGAGCCCACAGCGATGCTCTTCTCCAACCATACCCCGCAGAACCTCAGTGATGACATTTTAGCACTTGGTAAAGCCACAAATCTGAGCCAAGGGTGGATTTAAGCCCAGACCAAAGAGCCTCTGCGTCTCCCCAGGGTGATCCCAGCGTGGCACCGGAGCGCAGAGGAGAAGCCCGCGCCGTCCCCGGAGCTGAAGCCACCCCCTGCTCTGCATCCCCCAGCCACCATCCATCCATCTACCGCCACCGCCTCCACAGGAACCGGCACGGCCAGGCTCTTCTGGAGGAGACTCACGCCCCGGCTCGCCGTGCCAGCTCCCGGCTGTGCTCCGCATCGATAATGTGCATGAACTGCCCTCACTCAACCTAATTCCAGCATATCCTTAATTACGATTATAAATTACACGTTTTAACCTCCTCTGCTAACGTGTGATACCTTTATTTTAAGTCAACACACTAGAAAACAGGACAGACAAGCAGATGCTCTTCAATCAATTAAAACTGCTGCTTACAAATTGGAAGCCAAAGAAATTCCTTAGTTTGTATTTTCTGTCATTTTGCAAAAACATACCTGGGTGACAAGGTTAAATCAAGCAAAGGAAATCCCTGGCACTTATCATCCACAGGCATTACTGATAAATTGTGCAGTGGAGGAATAAAGGATTACCTTCTGTATTTTTTCATTACACTTTTCTTTTGTTACAGAATACATAAATCCATTGTGGCACAATGTAATATGTATCATCGTGCTACACCTGTGGACGTTTCATAACGGCTGCCATGTCTGTGCAGTCAGGAATGATAAGTGAACCACCCGTGAATGTTAATGATAGTGATCATTCTGCGGTAACTTGGCTTTCCATCTTCTTTTACAGCCTCGGCGCTGGAGCCAGGGTGGCAAGGTTCAGGAGAGGAAAAAGAAAACAAGAGAAGAGGCGAGAGCTCGTGGGGCTGACGCCGGGGCGATGCCTGGGGGGAAGCCACGGAAACAGGCAGTGTCCTCCTCTCCACGGGCTCCGTTTCCGTGACAGAATAAAAACCCAACACTCGAAGGACAAAAGGCTTCTGTTCTGAATGAGAAACAAACTTTTCCAAAAGCTGCCTTTCTGATCTGGACCAATTTTTTTTTTTTTTGAGTTTTAAATTTTTCTTTTTATTTTTTTTGTTTAATACTGAAGTGGAATTTCTAGCACTTAGAGCTTGATGCAAGAAATGGCTGGCACGGCTGGAAGTGTCTGTGAATGACTAATAACGATTTCCACTTGATCAGCACAGAGTCAAAGTTACAACTAAAAATCCCGGTTGACGCAACGTGCTGCACTTAAGCTGGGCAATTTTTAAGATAAAGTGCACGGTGATATGAACCAGAATAACTACGCCAGCCGCGGTTTTCATTCTGAGCCTAAACGATCTCGCTTTTGTGCATCTCAGCCCTGGACAGCCCCGTGCGCCCGGGAGCCACTGCCTGTGTCTGGACACTACTCCCAGCCATCGTTAGAGATCTAACGAGCCAGCTCCCTGCTCTGGCTCCTGTCGGGGGGTCCCACCCCTCCCCATTCGCTGTCCTGGGAGCCGCCGCCTTAACTTCAGCACCCACATTGACCTTTTATTAATTTGCATTTTATGAATATTCTAAAACATCCTCTGCAGATTACCGACACCCCTGCAAAAGCTGAGGGCAGGCCGTTTGGGGAGTGCTGCTGTCATCTAAGTAAAAAGCATGTTTCAAAGCTTTGAATTGAATTTGTAAACATACCATGAAAGCCTGATATTTTAAAAGTGTTTCAAACCTTAATCTATCAGGTACAGCAGAGGTGCTGCTTTGAAAAATACATATATAATAGTCAAAGCAATTTAAACATAATATCAAAACAGAAAAAAGTGCTAGAGAGCAGAGGAACTGTGCGCCAGATCTCATCTACGTGCCAACTGGCAGCCGAGCTACAACTCCTAGAAACACCATCAGATCGAGTATGTCAAGTTGTGATGATAAAATTTCCAAGGGAAAAAAACCCCTACTGATAGTGCAGGTTTACTCTAAGCTACCTTCCTTCAGAGTCTTTCAGGTATTACTTCACCATCTCGAGAAGCCTGCATTTACATGAATGCAGGGCTTTGTTTGACTCCTCCTGACAAATCGCCCTCCACATCAGAGAGGGCTGTTTGCGAAGGCCGGGTTTGACATTGGACAAAGTACTGCTTTCCACAACAGACATTTTCCAAAAACATAACTCGCTAGACTAATGGGCAGTTAGAAGCCAGAATGACTGCCCTCCGTCTTCTCCTTGTGTAACTTTGCCAGAGTCCTTGGAACTTGCCAAATTCGGTCATGCCTGCTTAGCTTGCTCGACTGATTGTGCCAGAAAAGAAAATAAGACACAGATGTATTTGAGCTCTTTGAGATGCCAGTAAGAGAGACAGCTAATGGCTTCATTTCGACCCTCCCCTACCAGCTGGGCACAGGTGGGGGGATAATGAGGTCCCTCTCCCTAATCAAACTCAATTATTTACTACTCCATACAGCCACAAAGACATTCACATTCAGCTCGGAATATAAAATGCACCGTGGGCTACTCCCAGCCACCGCCACTGGGTATTTATAACTAACTCAAGTGGCTCAGAGTTTGCCTTGGCAGGAGCTTAAGTGTATGAAGTTCTGCAAACTGTTTCTGCTCAAACATGTCCTGCTGAAGCGGGGTCCCCGGCGAGGCTCCATAACTGTCAGCTCAGGAACTGCACAACGTCTGAAAATACATCCAATGGGCAGGATGTGAGATCTGAAATAAAACACTGTGCTTCCTCGTGAAGCCTCTCAGAAGCATCTACTTTTTTCAACAGTGATTCAGTATTAATAAACATTACAAGTCAAAAGCCTGACACGGCAGCAGCTGAAATACTTCAGCATGAGCAGCAAAAAACAGAGATGCAAAATATAAAGCCACAATTACATGCACTAGTGGGATGACAGGGAAGGAAGACGTAGAATTTACAACAAAACCCTACCAAAATAAGACAGCACGCTCATTTAAACTCACGGTAGTAACAATCTTTTGATCAAGTGATGATCAAGTAATTCTCTATTCTAGGGGACGCATTAAAAATTCCAATTTAAATCTAACTATTTATGAGTTACTATCTACACAGGAAACACGAGCAATTTCAAATTAACATGTGGACACAGAAAAAAACCTCTCAGAAAAGCACAACTTCTTATGATGCAGTTGTCCTATTTCTAATCAGCGGGACTTCCCAAGTCAGAAGGAAGGTCCTGGCACGAACACAAATTATGTTAAAGCCAAGGATTTCCCATTTCTTTTGCAGGATTTGCAGCTGGACCTTCATCCCGCCCCAGGCACCGGGCAGAGAAGTGCTGGCCCGGCCAGGACCCTGCTGGGGTCTCTGGGCTCCACACGGGAACCCCACTCCCACCTCCCCCGAGCCTCCAAAACCTGAGACACACCTGGTCACTGCATTTAATTACTAACCCCTGTTTATGGGGAGTGCAGGCAACGGGGATTGAGGGAGGAGCCAGCTGAGACAGAAAGGGGACTTTTTCCAGATGAGGAATCATCAACAATTTAGAATCCTCTAACGATTCAGGCTTCTTGACTGCTCTGCCTGCAGTAAGCACTCGTCATCTTTTCTGATGGCATGGAATGGGAATAGAAGGTTCTATTCACCTGCTGGAGTTTTGCTGGGGATATTTGATAACACAGGATTATCTTGAAGATAAAACAATCATAGAATCATAAAATTGAAAAAATCAAATTCGTGGCAACAGCATTGACTGTGGAGGAATGCACGCGGGAGAAAGAGATAGTCCCTCTCTCAGCTAAAACATGGAGCGTTCTTCAGTCAGGTGGAGGGAACTAAATATTCTGCATTTCCACAGACGGAACAGCCCGTCGCCCGGCTCTGCTGCGCGACCGTAACCAGCACAAACCAAACCCGGACCCTGCAACGCGACCGGCAAAGGCGGCTCCATTCCCTCCCTGCGCCGGCTCCACAGCGCTGCCCCCAGCTCGGCACAGCTCACTGTCTGCCTCGAGTAACTGATTTGTAAATACTGTTGAATATTTTATTTTCCAGTGGCCTGGTACAGCGGAATGAAGTGAATGGGTCTTTGGGAAATACACCTGGGATTTCTGAGAATTTCTTTCAGTAGGATGCTTTAGAACGTCTCTAAGAAACACAGTCCACAATAAAGAGTATAAAAATGTAATTAAATAGCTCAGAATTTTTTTTTAAATGTCTGATTATTCAAAAGCAGAAGCAGCTGTATGGTTATGAAATGCAAGCAGCCCCTTATAAATTAAAAAAATGTCCAACAGCCAGAAAAACCCTACTAGCATTTTCATTTCAAGAGATCCAAACAATAAATATTTCTCCCAAGTAAGAACTGGTTTATGCTACCAGTATTTTGTTATAGTAATTAAGGCCTTCGGATGGTTTAAAAGATTCCTCACTCACAAATAAAGAAAAATAAAAGTGATCAAGCACAGTAAATATCACTAAAGCCCTAATTCACTGATAATGTTACAGAGCATTCTCCTTGAGCTACGAACCAGACAGGTCCAAGTGTTGTTGGTGATGGGACCGTCTCCCTCAAAACTCTTCTGGACTTGGCATGGGACTGGACACACCACCCAAACTGGGGAGCCATTTACTGCTCATTTCTCTCCTCAATCACTGCACTCTTATTAATGCACTCTGCCATTATTTCTGTTTAAAATTACTTGCTCTTCAGTCCACTAACCTGTCTTAAAATGCAAACTTACTACTTTGTCTATCAAGTTTTGAAAGAAGATTTTGAAGTCTCTCATATGTGGAATACCCAAACACCATGAGTACACTTTTTTTTTTCTGCTAAAAATCAGTAATTTTTTCCAAAATAATTAAAAAGTCAATAGCAAGATCAGTTCTTAATACCTGTTGAAAAGGGCTCTGGGTATCTCACGGGACTGACTTCATAATTTTAACTCTCTGGAGCTATTATTTTGTCTATTATTCAGAACATATTTTTCATAAATAAGCAGCATGGCTGGAGCAAAGCAAGGATTATGAGCTCAAATTTTGTGTAAAGTCCAAATATTTACTAGCGGGAGTGCAACGGCTCAACGTCCCCCACTAATCCCATGCAGAAGGGCTGGTTTCTTCTCCGCGGTGTTGGACACACACCGATGGGTCACCCCAGGTGCTGCCACCAGCACCGACCTTTCCCTGCCTCGTGACAGCCCCCGGAGCAGAGAGCCGGTACCCGCGCCCCCACATCTCCCTAGACTCAGATGAAGAAAAGAGAGGAGGAAAGAGGTGGCAGGGAGAGGGCTGTTCCCGGCGGCGGGGACGGGGAGCACCATACTCACATGCGAACGAAGAGGGACTGCTTGGCAGCCAGGCCGGGGGACGAGTACTTCTCAACCAGCGCCAGGGTGCTGAAGCCAAACTTGTGGATGGGCTCGTTGGAATCCAGGGGTGGGAAATCCGTGTCAACCTCCCCGTCATCCTCCGCAATGTGGAGGCAGTAGGCGTTGACGTTGTCGCTGAAACAGAGACGAACCAGGTTCATTCAGGAGGGAGCGGACAACCCCCGCGGTTCAGCAGGAACCCATCAGCAGCCACCCCTGTTACGGGAGTAACGCACTCGAAAGCCACTGATGGCACGTATATAGATACAGCCCAACAAGGTCCCAACGTATCTGGCTACCGTAACCAGGTGGTAACAGAAAAAAATCCCAAAACCTCAGAGTAAAGCAGTGAGTCTTGCGTCATCCTTCACGGACCGGCAAGAAAACTGACGGTGACTAAAATACACCAGTCTATAAACAGAAAGTCTATAAACAAAGTCTATAAACAAAAGCCTATAGGGAAATAACTACATATATATATACATACACCAGAGTATTAATCATATTTTCCTAATATTAAAATATATTTCTAATGCTAATATTTAAATTATTGAGCTAAAAATAAGTATTCCTTCTTGCTGCAAATGTGCCACGGTTCAGGCATTTTCCCCAGCCATGAAGTACAGCCCGCGTGTTCACGTGGCAGCGTGTTGCTAAACTCTGCAGTTTAAATTTGGAGTTTTAATTGCATAATTGATGCTTAAATTAATTAATTGCAAAGTGTATGCTAATTGTTTAATTGGTCGCTTGATCTATATAGATCATTTTTTGAATTAAATGAGTTGATTTACAAAGTTTATTGATTGGATGTGACAATGAATTATTTCGCTGACTACCTGATTTGCAATTTTCTCAATTAATTCACAAACCTTTGGTTGCAACTGTGCTTTATTGAGAGTGCTTAGTCCAGGTGATCTATACACACCTTGTCACAACTAAGACATTTATTATATAAAGCAGGTAATAATGATGCATTACTATTAATGAAAGCTGTAAATGCGCTAACAAACAGGTAATTCAGCAAGGTTTGTCACTGTGAATTTCGAAAATTCTGCAATACTATTGAAGAAACTTTCATGGGTCTCTGGACTTCTATGAAGAACTGGAACGTTGCTGCAGAATTAATTTTTAACTTCTCCAAGGGCACTTGGGAAACTTTTGGGGAAACTGGTGCAGGCGGCGCCGGCAGAGAACGCTCCCGGGGGCTGCGGGCGGTTTGGGAACAAGCTGAACAAAGAGGCCGTGAATAACACAGACAGGGCTGATCCTGCTCATGGCATGAGAAACGCCTGGCACGATTTTTGGGTCCTTCTCTTATTCTATTCAGATTTCTGTGAACGTAGACACCAAGCTCTGCCTGCCCATCTTCAGCGCGACTCAGAAGTCACCCCACGCCAAGAGACCTCCCAGCCTGAAGAGCCGCCCAGCGCCCACCTTCCGCAGCTCTGCTCATCTGCTAACTACTCCCTTGGTGGAATTCATCTACTTCCTCCTGCTGCGCACTTAAAGCTCCCTATAAATAAAGTCAACATTTCCCGTTGGTACTTGGTGCGTTTGCATAATTCTCACTAAAGCCAGAGGAACATACAGACACGTGGTGACAGAGCACATCCACTGCGGCCTCAAAGCATCCCCAGTGCCAAAAAAAGGGGGTGGTGACGACAATTTATCTCCCACCCATCATACTGCCAATACACAATGTGGGATAAATCCCAGAAATTAAAGGGGTTACAAATGTCTTCAAACGTGGAGTGGGTTCCTGAACGTTAACAGAGATTGTCACAAATTGTTGAAAAAACAAGCCCAATGGGTAAAACTGTTCTGCGTTTTGAAGCTCCACCAGGAGGAGATCAAAGCCCTGAACTTTAGGCTTCAAATCGCAAGGTGGGAAGTCTTGAGAATCCGAGTGTGCTATGGACTGGATGTTAAGTACAAGAACTGACAGAGGTAATAGCATTCTTAACCTCGAAAAATGGAAGTTTATTTGAATTTTACATCTCACTAGTAATTTATTCCTAGAAAGGGATTTTCTTTTTTGCAGACGGAATGACTACAGCAAATGATTACAGCATCATTACTGTGGTTATGACCAAAGTTCATACGTAAGAGGCCAGGAACAGGGACGCTAACACTGTCACTGGTTCCTCATATCACGGCACTGAATAGAGACAAATATAATACAGTCACAATAAAAAAAAAACAGCCTAACTGAATACAAAACGTTCTCAAAGCTGTCAGCTAGTACTCACTCATTTCACACTCTTACATCTGCCTTTTAGGAAAAAGAATTAGGCAGTCATATACTCTTTTCCTAAAGGCAGAGGGGTTGTTTCTTTTAATTACAAGGTCTACAACCTCCTCATTGTTCTCCAGTTGTGTTACTCGCAGGTGTGTTTGTCACTCTGCGTGCCCTGTGTAGCCGACCTGAAGCATTCTCTGTATGGATTTTGTGCAGTGTCACAACGATCCCGATCTTTTCTTTTTATACTCTAAATGACTAAAGCAGGAACAAATAGCAAATGTAGAATGTGCGACCGGCACAAGAAGACCTTCTGTCCTTATCTGGAAATGATGGGAATTAGTCTACAGTTAAATGAATCCCTGCTACAGGACAGGCAGTCAGCAGCGCTAAAAAAAAGGATGAGGAGAGTTGAGAAATAACTGCGAACTACACAAGAAAACAAACTTCTTGTAACCTTGAGGCTCTGCCCCTTCCTCTGAGCATCTGTACCCAGATTCTCAACTGCTGCTGTTGGACTCTCCTTGGGAACTCTCGCCTCCATTATTTATTTCAGTATTTCTGCCCTGAGATCTGATTACATTAGACAGCCTCCTTGGTCGTGAGCACTCTCTGACACACCATAACATCTTATCCTTCAAGGCAGACAGTGACATTCATTTCCCCCCACTGCTGACTTTTGCCGTGGGCAATGATGTTTCCTGGAACACCTCCACTCACGGGCATTGCTCCATCTGAGGAGTGCCGGGCTCCTGAAAAATATACACGTGTCCGAAGACCGACACTAGTGGTATCTTACTCGTTAAAAAATAAACTAATCATACACAACGGACACTTTTTTGAACTGACGATATAATGAACAGAAATTAATAACAGCAGATGAAATGGCACCATCTGCAAATAATTTTGTATTTCTTCTGCAGTGTAAAAAAATGACAAATCAAACTGAAATACTTAACCTCTGAAACTTCTCATCTGTTTGAGAAGAGCTAAGGGAAACCCTGCATCCAAGGCAACAATATCCACAAAACCATTTTCAGGAGGGGCTGCTTTTCTGGGTTCTCCTGTAGCTACTGAACAGAAATAACTGATCTGAAGCCGGGCAGGTCAGGCCCCCCCAGCACCTCCCTGGCCCCCACAACTGGGGTCCAACAGCAGAGAAAACCACTGAGTCCTCAAACGTTTCTGAAAAATGCTGAAAGAGAAAACTGTAAAATTCAGTACAAAAAAATCCCCACGCACCAAATATTCCAGGAACAGCAAAGTGAAAACTGGCTCCTATAGAAAACCAAACCCAAGTGTTGACCTTTGCACCAGGAAAGTCACGCGCTTGTATCTGTTATAATAACTCCATAATAAACTAATGTAAGTTCTTATTTTACGTTCCATGACCCAGCAAAAGCTGAAGTATTTTACAGAAGTGTTTTAACCCCAAAGCTGCTCATAGGAGTGGCTCTGAAGTACCTGTTTTACACACCCTGTGTCTCCTGCCGTGATAAAGTAACGGCTCTTACCAAACCACACAAGCTCTCCACCAGAGCAAATCCAGGCCCTTATTTAGCCCCAGAATCTTAGGGCAGAGCTATTTCCCAATGGAGACATCAGCAATGATTACCAAAGATACTAAAAAAATCTATTGATTGATTAACTAAAACTGAAATTTCTGAGGACAACGCAGATGCTGCTCTTTACAGCAAAGAGCCAACGGGACTGAGGTCAGTGTCTTGTAGAAATTATAAAATACTGCATGGCAGAGGTTTTTGAATTACAGAACGCAATTTTATTCCCAATTTTGAAGAAAACTGGTATTTATTTCGTTTTTGGGATCCTTATTTGCATATTTTTATTTTAATGCTATCTCCAGGAGGATAAACTGGAAAGAAAAGCACCTTTAGCCCCTATAACTGTCGATTCTTAGAAAAACAGAAATATTTTAACACGTGCATAATGAATTAAAGTCATTACCTCAGCAAAATGCCAGCAGAAAGCAACTAAGTGGTAATGCTGGAGTTCCCTGACAGAATTCTGACCAGTTTTGGGGCACGCTCACTATCCTATCACCTATTCCATGGGTTCTGGAGAACACCAGCAGGACCCAGCACGGCGGCTCCTCTCCCTGCCTCTCCCCAGGAGGAAGCGGCACCGGGCACAGCGAGGGCTCAGAGCCCGGCACCTTCTCGCAGAACAAAGACGAGAGGGAGTTACAGACGAGCTCTGCATTTCCTTTGACATCCTTGTGATCGTAGCCATTAAGAACACCACCAAAAAATAGATGGGACATAAAATAAAAAATGTCTCTGTGACACTAAAAGAGAGAGGATTTATATTATTTTTACATAGAGCATTTTGAAATTATGATTCATTTACAGACCCGTGGTTTCATATGCTTATCGTTACGCAGTACCCGGGAGTTTAATTGAAAGAGAAATGGCTACAGACGCACGTGTTCTGCTCAAAAGGAAATACTGATAAATGTGCAGGTGGTTTCTCTAACATTTATCTATAAAAACATTGACATGGAAATCCATTTCATTATGCAAAAAAAAAAAAAGGCTGCAGAGGAGAAAATTAGAGATCAAGAGGTAGTAAAGAAAGAACATTACTTCAGTTTTGGTTCCCGTCCCTCACTTGTATATTGCCAGCATATGAGTCCAATCAGGTCATGCACCTTGGCATTTGCTATCGTCACCACGGTCATGGGCTGCAGTTTGTCTTGGCTTGTGTGCAGTGGGAGGTAGACATCAATTTTTTTGGTTGCCGTTGTACCAACATGACCCTGTCGAGAAAGTATATTTCATTAGAATGTATAAAAGAAAAAGTACGACAGAGCTGATACGCGGTCTGGTACGGATGGAATTCTTCTCAGTAGAAAGATTAAAATACGCTGCTACGACTTCAAATTGGAAGAAGCTTCAACGTTTAAGTTCCAATTCTTTTACTGCTGTTTCATGTATCTGTAAAAATGATATGAAATATTTGGCAACAATTTCACAGATTTCCATAAGTCTGAGCTTCACTGCAAGATCCCCTGTTCTTGCAGGATCCAAAAAAAAAAAAAAAAATATCAAAAGGGTGGGAAGAGGGGGAAGAGAGAAGCGACAAACCTACCTAAAAATGCAAACCCGTTTTCCCATCAGCGTTTAATACAAGCATTGCCCTTGACTCCGCACTTCTGCTGTCTTCTGCAGCCCTTTCCCACCACGTGCAAAGCCCACCTCCCTCAGGAGCACAAGGGGGTGCAGGAGGGGGACGGGCGGCGTAGGCAGAAGGATAATCGCTGGGAACCGGCAGCGGAGAGACGAGCCTGGCTGCACGTTCCCACCAAAAGGATGGGCAGGACGAGCCCTGCACAGCCGGCAGGGCTCTGCACACAGAAACCTCTGAGACCTACACCGGACACAGCCTGAGCAGAGAACTGGGGCAAAAATGGATCTCGATCCAATGTGAAGGTTACGATGACACTTAAAAAACAAACCTTAGGCTTGGCCTTGCTTTGCCAAGAGAAGAACAAAGTCACATACAGCTGAGCCGCTAAACTATTTTGAACTATTTGAAGACAACCAAGGAGGATTAACTGATATTGGTTTTTATTGGAACTTACTGTATTAAAAAAATCTATTTGGCACTGTGGAGATTAACAATTAAATAAAACGTAAAATACATAGCGACATAAAGATCTATAAAGTTTGCATTACATGAAAAAAATGTTTAATCTACTGCGGGTAGGACTGTATTTTTACACCAATAATCTTTTACACAAAAGATTGTACATCCTGATCCCCTCTTCAAAAGCACCCCTGGTGTAACTACATATCTCCATCTACCTCTGTATGTATGTGGGCCTTAAGAAAAGGAAGTATTATTTGAATTAATCACTTGGAATTCCAAGTAACAGAATAAAAGGATTCAATACTATAAATCTGTGATGGGAGTATAAAACAGGGAGTTAAACGCCATGTGCTAATTTCAATATATTGTTAAAAACCATTTGATCCTTCCGTGTGATTATAAATTAGAGAAATAATAGGAATTTAAAGATTAAAGTTATTCATACCAGCACAGCTATAAGTATTATTAAAATCCATCCAAATATAATGAAATTGTTTTTTAAGAAAGCATCGTTATAGTGCAGATACCTCCTCTTCCCATGTTTTTAAGGTAAGAAGAAATTGTTCTTACCCCTCGACAAGGAAATGTTGTATTTGTAACAGAACATGGGACATTCCATCACCTCGTTCGGAGAAGCCTTAACAAGCCCTTGGACGAGGCAGTGAGCTGGTGTGTCTGGGACCCCCGGGATCCCACCCAACCCACCACCGCACCCCTCCACGGGAGCATCGACACAGCGCGACCACAGCTGCTGGAGAGATAAGGGTCTTCCCTTCCTGCTTCCCTTCCTGCTTTCTCCTCTTGCTTTTCTACTTACAGGACTTATTGTTAAGGGGAATTAAGCCGGTGTCAGGTAATGAATGGCCAGTCCCGAAGTCCATCCCTGTCCTTGCCCAGGGGCAAACGCCAGCTGGGGCCGCAGGGCCACGCACGGGGCTGGAGCATCACCCGCACCGAGGCCACAGCCGGGGCCACCAGCCGGGACCGGGGAGCTCTTCTTTCAACTGCATTTGCATTTGCATGAGTAAATAGCAGTTATCAAGGAAATTAATGTGACTCCTTGGCATGCTAAGTCAGTTACATATTTAAATCCAAGGATGGCAGAATCATAACTAACGCTTAGTCCTGATAATGGAAAATCCAAGAAAAATTGACAGCCAGCTGTGAGAGTCGCCGCCAAGGTTACGACGGATACAGACGGCGTAAACCCAGAGAACGGACAAACGCGCCAAGAACTGTGACTAATCACCAAAAAGACCAGATTATTCCATTAGCCACTACTACAAGTACGGACTGTTTTATAAGCTCATAATCCAATAAACACATGTATTTATAAAATAAACACATCCCAGGGACCCTGAGCTCGCAATTATCACACGGAAGATGGCAACTTTCCTTGTACCGCCTTTCCCAGCGCTTCCCTCTCCTTCGCCCTACACCGTCCTGTTGCTTGGGGTTGGTTTTTAAATAACATTTTCTTCTCTGTTCTTCCCCATCTGTAACTCTCCTCTGCCTCCCCCAGTCTGCTTTTATCATCTTGCTTGTCCAAACTCCCTCCGTTACCGATATCCTCGTTCTCCTGCTCACAAACCCTCCACACGCACCAGGGTGTTTCGCACACGCGTGTGAGTGTTCCGGCTGCTCTCCGAGCATGCGGAGCAACACCAGCAGCAGCAGCTCTGGGAACCGGCTCAAAAGCATCCCTATTACACTCGAGGTCTCCAAAAAAGTGAGTGAAATATTTTCACTAATTAGAAGTGCTGTAAAACTGACTGCCGTGAGGTACCAGAGAGGCTGAAACCCGAGATCTGGAAGCCGATTCGACTTTCTGGGAATAACGAGAACATTCAGTGCTGCCTTGGGCAGGAAACACCAGTGTGGCCCGAAAACGCGTGGGTTGAGGCTTAGAGGGATCAATCACCAAGTCAAGGGGGCTGGAGGAACCCCCGCTCTCTCTATCACAAACTGACTACATCAGTTCTGAACCAGCACCAGAGATCTGAAGCCTCAGGTGCCTGAGCAGGACGGAACGAATCCATATCCTGAGTCTGGTCCTGCAAAACATGAACTGTGTGGGAGTTTCCCCCAGAGCTCAGTTACTCACCCGTGCCAAGCTCATCAGGGAGGGATCCGGAGGTGGTGGGACCGAGTAAAAGGCAGCCACTTACTAGTCTCAGTGGCCAGGAGTCACAGACCCAGCCACAGCCACGCGGGGTGTAACCAGCGATAACGGGGGCTTTACGCGGCGCCTGTAGTCACTTCCTCAGCAGGAACCGCTCAGAACCAGGTTAGAGACACTACCGGAAACACAATTACTTTTTTCTCCCAACTAAAAATTGTGTTCCAACTATCGGTGCTGAGGAGGCCCAGAAGATAAAGCACAATTACCTATATTCAAAAAGGCAGCATCAAACTTTATTAATAGTTTCTGTATAAAATTCAATGGAAAATCTATTCAGGGCCAGGGGCCTTACCATTTGGAGTTTCCTTAATAGCCTCCAATAAATCTGGGAAGCATAAAGGGGCTGTTAAATTAACATTTTCCTGATCTGTCACCTGTGGCATAGTTAATTCGTCAAAAAATTCTTTTAGCTTGTCACTGGACACTGTATATTCTGACAAATGAAGTCTGGAATAAAATTGACAAAATATCTCGTTAATTTTCTAGGAAATCACAAATCTGATTCCATTAAGCTTTTATTGTTAGAAATGTTATATTCCACCAATTCTTTAAGGAAGTGAGGAGTAACTGGATACACAGAAAACATACAATAAATGACAGAAAATGTTCTTAGAATTTCTACTAATGGCTTCCCTTAAGGCTACCTAGTGCTCTCCTACAGTCTGAGCTTACGAAAATTTGTTTGCTATTTCATTTTCATCTCACTCAAAGCAAAGATGATGTTTCATCACCTGCAGTTCACTGGAGCAGACGTGGCCCTGTGCACTGCACTCGGGCCGGCAGGGCAAAAAAACAGGGATGCTTTTTCCTAAGTTATTGCGAATGTGGTGTGCACACAAACAAATCACTTAATTTCTTTATATTTCTGTTTTCTCTCTCACTGCCATCAGGATTCTCGGTGGTTGGCACGTCATAGCTCTTTGGCACATCACAGCGACTCCTCTCTGCTGCTGTGCAAGAGCTGCCCAGAATTATGTCTATTATTTGACATTGCTGAAAAGTACAATCTGCTGAATTCACAAACTTTCTGCTTTCTATTTTTTATAATTTCTTCTGAAAGAAGAACTTGGTGTTTCAGAGCAGCTCCTGAGAATCCAGGCTCCTTGTGTCATCTGAACTGCAGACAGCCACAGACCAGTGCCGTGCTATTTGGTGATATATCCCCGTAGTCGGGCTAATGACAGGAACACCGGTAGCACCACCAGCACCAACACACCTGTTGCTGGTACCTCTGGGCACAAGAGAAGGAGTGAAGGACATGAGAGGCAACTCAAATGATGAATTTTCAGGAACTTTCTAGGATTGTATCTGTGAGCCGTGGTGTTTAGTTACAGAAATACTGGTTACTACAACTATGACAGGAAAACTGCACGTAGAATGATCTTCATTGGCTACATATAATTTTAGAAATATCTGTATCATTAAATAATGTTCTGTAATAAAATATGCTTTAAATATAAACACACTACATTAAATTAAAACAGAAAAAAATACATATTTATACTCTATAAATTCTTTCAACACAAGAAGTTGTTCTGAGATTTAAAATCAACTTTTAATCAAAGTCCATGGGAAAATATATACCTCCCTCCAATACCAGATGATGTATATCTCGAATACATTGCGGGGCCACTAATATTCTTCTCCAGGATCCGGGGGGTTGGGTAGCGTCTGTCCCTCCCCAGGACAGCTCTCTCCCAAGCTGAGCTCTGAGGTACCTGCGAGCGGGGAGCTAACGAACAGTCACCCAGAGAAACCTGTGCGCTGGATCCTGCTCTCCCCTCATCTGCTTCACCACACACCACAGCAGAAAATTAAAACAAAGTCCATAAACATTTCTGAGAAAAAGTGATTAATTTTCAACAATAATAATGTACTGCATCTTCCTGTACAATAGTTCTGTGACTAAATGTTATATCACTTTAAGATTAGATGTTCTAATGATATAATGCAAAGATTTTACTGAATCATTATTTAGTGGGAGTCATAAAAACCTCTTAAAATTAATCTTTCATGCACATCTAGCTTATCCAAAGTTAGCATTTAATTAGATGGCCTTGGCACGAATGAGCTTACTACTTTATTTGCTCAATCAGTATATGTCTCTTCAGTAATTATAATTAATTTAAGTCATTGACTCACCTCCCAGCAAACAATGCTCAACGTTACACAAAATGGAAACAAATGCTTACCCTTTTCCAAATGTAAAATGTCTTCACACTTCTAAACTCAGGGAAATGGTTTTGTTTTGGGTGACAGGGTATTTAATACACTCTGTGATCCAGCAATCGCCTCCGGAACATAACTTACTCACACAGGTATTTAAACAACATATAGAAAATACACGAAGGGGAAAAAATTGAAATCTATTAACTCAGCTTTTACAACACAAACAAAAGTTCTAACAGATTAGAGCACAGATGTTTATGGCAACACGAAGGACAACCATTGAAAAGCATTGTTTTCTAAGCTCTTGACTTAAAAAAAAAAAAAAAAAAAAAGCGCAATTATTTCTTCATCCAAAGTAAGTGGGAATAGAAGCCAGTCACGTTCACTCACAAGCAGAACAGCTTTTGAGGGGCTGAGCAGAAAATGAAGGGTCATCTCAATAAAAAAAAAAAAAATATTTTTTTTTTTTAATTTTTTTTAAGGTTAGATGGTCAAGTACCTGAAAAGCTCTCGCTGAGCCCGTGGCAGAAGCCCTCCCGCTGCAGCGCAGTACAGCGGCACTGCCGGCACAGGGCTCCGCGGGGACAGGCCGGCAGCGGGGCAGGAGGCAGGACAGGGTGCCCAGCAGGGACAGCGGAGCTGCCACCCCCAGAGCGCGCGTGGGGAGAGCGGCACCCACGCCGTCCCGCGATTAAACGTTTATAACAGTCTGTTCTTTTTATTTGCACCCTTCTGTAACGGATCTGGGGGAAACGCCTGTTCAGCGGCACGTGACACCGACACTCAGACGTGATGCTCTCGGCGCCCGCGTGAAGATCCAGGGCATTTCTACCCGGGACTCCCCAGAGCAGCACACCACGCGCCACACGCCACGCGCCACACATGCCACGCCACACACCATGCCACACACGCCACGCCACACATGCCATGCCACACGCCACCCTCCTACGGTAAAAAACGGGAACCACATTTAGTCCATCAGGTGGTTAAGGCAGCGTTGGTATTTTCCATTCCTACAGCCATACGATTGCTTTGTTATTCCTAATCCATTCCTAGAACACGCCGGCCGTGCTGCCGCCGGGCGGAGGGGAGCGATGGGCGCTGCCAGCCCTCACCCCTGCCCCGGGAAGCTTCCGAGCTGCTCCCTGCCGAGGAGCGGATTCTCCTTTGTGCCACCCCAGCTTGGGCTGCAGAGTTAGCAGATCGCAGTGTAAAATTCCATTAACATTGTTAAATACTTAATTTATCTTATTCACACTGTCACTATTCATAAAAATTTAACCCAGTAATTTCCTGTTACGCAAAGCATAACAAAGTATGAATATTTAACTACAAGGTAAATAACACACTATTATTTTTTATTCTAAATTGTTGACTCCACTTAGCATGTCTGCTTTGTATAGCACCACACTATTTTTCAATTAAAGGTCCAGATGTTTCAAAGGCTCCAGTAGGCAGCAGCAGTTATGAGAAATGTGTTATCTGCATCGCAATGATCGCTACAACATCAGCTCCAGGCTGCATTAACATGCTCATGTTTTATTCTAGCCCCCCTCCTAATGTACCAGTTAATTATACAACACACAGCTGAGAAACATAACCTCCAGAGCTGGACAGTTTCCTTCCACGCTTCCACCTGAACAAATTTTTATATGCACCTCAAAACTCTGATTTACATATAGAACCACACAGTCAGGTACCCAAACTACTGCCTGCTCTTTCTTGGCATTCACTCCCACAATTAATAAAAATATGCAAGTCCTGAGCAAAGAGCAAGACGTATAATTCTTGTAACAGCAGATTTCAATCACGTTAACACGCATTCATTTATACAACTCACTTTAAATTTTAAACTGTTTTACTTAAAGTGCTATGAATATGATTTCTTGTTACTGCTTCTTTTAATGACAAACCCTATTTGGAGCAGAGGGAGAAGCCCCGAGTCCGTCCCCTTCGCAGCCCAGCCTCGTTTACTTTCACAGAGCTCCCAGTTTTAGGAGGAATAAGCCCAGTCCGTCCCCCATCCCGCCCCTGGTGCCCTCCCCGCACACACGGACCCTTCTCCCGGGGGGTTCATCTCCCAGCGCCCCCCGGCCCCGAGCGAATGGCGGGTGTCGCACCCTGACCCGCTCCCTTCCAACAGCTCTGCCCGGGAATAAAGTCACACTCAGACGTATCAAACGCAACTGCTCGGGCTGCAACCAGAATGCACTCATTGCACAGAACTGTCCTCAGATTCCATCCAGCGAAGAGAAGGAACTGCCTACTTTAGAATTATTTATATTTTACTTAGTAATAAACATTACAATTTAATGCTGAGGAACAGAGTTATTCTTTGTAATAACAAAATGCAGCAAAAACTTATTAAAACTGTAGCATAAACATTATTTGTACATTAAGAAATACTCCACGATGTGTTTTAATGAACAGATGCTATACAAAAGACAAATGTTTTCAGAAATATTCAATCCTTGAACAGCTCAGCCTCTAATCCTCTGCTTCTGTCACACAAAGCAGACAGCCCAAGTTCCTGGAGGACATTAGCCAACCTTAGGTGGAACATTTTTAATACATCACCGTGTCACTTTTTAATGTGCCACAATCTATTAACCACATGGCAAACTAACAGGGATTTTTAAAATATGGGTTTTATAGCTTTGTGCTGGTGATTAATTAAATAAATAGCCGGCGTTTCACAAATCATCCCTCTAATTAGTCTAAAGCAGACACTTTGCGTTCGCTCGCATCCTTGCCATCTGAAGCTCGCAGAAGGGCAGCGCGTGGCGCGGAGGAGCCTGGGCACCGCGGCGCGGCCGTCACCGCGCAGCCCGGCTGGCAGCGCCAGCCCCGGCAGAGCCACCTCCACGCAGGTGCTGCCGTCAGCTGGAACCGGCTCCAGCTGCTCCGCAAAGATGTGCCGGGTAATTATTCTCCCTCCTCCTGACGGGAACAATCGCAGTAACAAAGGAAGCAGAGCTCTATCTGGAATTTGACCTGAAGTGGCAAAGTTGCACCTTGCAGAAAATGAACAAATATTAAAGGCAGATGCTAGAAAAAATTTACGAGCTAAATGATACATTTTCTGTCAAAACATTTCAAAGTCAAAGCTACAACTAATTACATGCAGTCCATTCAAAGAAGCCAAGCAAGGCTTATCATTAAAATGACTCAATTATTCTTAAAAAGAAGGAGAAAATCATCTGTAAAACCTGCCTGAAATCTCATCATTTTTCCTATGCCTATCTAGATAGATCATTTCCCCCAGAGCTCAAATTAAATTCTTAATAGTTAATATGTTCAAGTTTTACTACAGGTTTTTCTCCAAATTATTATTAACTGGAATTTCCTATCTAGGAGGGTTTTTATATGGAAATATGTTCTGCAGTGTTTAGTGACACTATCACAACAGCTTTTTCCCCCTCAATTTAAAAACCATCAGAGAGACGGGAAATGATGGAGCCGTCAGGCTGCTCACGAACGGGGATGTTATTTCCTCCACCAGGTGGTTTCTCGGCATCAGCCGCTGAACCTGCCCCTTATGCCGAAGCTCCCTTGTGCTCAGGAAGGTGTTTGCACCGTTGGGCAGCGCCCACAGCACCCGTCGCACCCGCTGGGACCAGGGCATCCATGGGCACCTTCCTCCCTCCCACTCGGGTGCTACGAGCAACACGTCGTGGGATGAAAACGTGCAGCCTTGAGAAAATGATCTGTGAGAAATGACGCCAGGGCTGGGGTACACCAGGGAAAACTACGTAGAATTTGACTTGGTTCTATTACTTGGCAGTGAGGTATATGCATTTAATCAAACTAAATTTAAACAACTGCACATACACAATCTGGTCACTTCTGTTCTGCAAAAATTGGTTAACAGAAGAATAAAAGCTTAGTGCTCTGCTAAATAAAACTATTTGCTCTTCTTGCAAAAGGAACAGAATCCAATTCCAAGAAAAACACTAAAGCCTCTTCAGTGGGGGATGTTTGGGCCATCTCCCTCACTTTGATGATTTTCTCTGCAGAGCTTAGGAAATGGGGTGACCCCACAATCCGGGGGTCGAGTGCCAAACTGTGCCCAGCGCTGCCGGGGACCGAGTGCCAAACTGCCTCCAGCGCTGCCAAACCGCTCCCGTGTCCCCCAGAGCAAGCCACACGAGGAAAATGATCTTAGCACACAGAACACAGAATGACAAGACCTGAGGCTTAATTCTACCCTTCCCTAGCAAATAAAAAAAAAATAATAAAAAATTCCTCAAACCTGCAACGCAAGT